>NC_056728.1:1482809078-1482930997 GCF_019279795.1 Protopterus annectens | reverse complement strand
GTTAAGTCCTTTTCACTACGGTGCGGCGTTTGAGAAATCGCTGTGTGTTGTGCGCATTCACATTTATTACTGTTGTGCTGTATACCCGGTGAAGTCATTGGGTGTGTCCAGCGTGCGTATCCATGGATTATTTCCGTGGTTTTACGCTTGCAGCTGCAACGGTGCTGCCTGTAGTGTTACATTACAGTTGCCTGCATTGCCTTCGCCTGGCATCTTACATTACTGCATCCTGCAGGCACATGGCATATGATGCATTTTATCTGCAGCCGCAGTTATGCTACCTCTGTACTTGGCTGTGCTATTTCGGTTCTTTGCTCTTTGCATTTCTACTACATCCCCTACTATCTTTGCACTCATATGCCTACCCTTTCCCGTTCTGCAGGAGTCTGCATGCAGACTTATCAGCTGCCGGCGTTTGCCCTTCCTGCATTGATTGGTGTTAATTGCTCGTTACGGATCCATTTACACTGCTTCCACATTTCCTCGTATTCTCCGCATTACCTTCCTATATCCCTGGTTGTTGCCGGTGAGGCCGTCACATGACTGGTTTAGGGAACGTAGTCATCCTCGTGCACATGCATTTGTACGCGCATTCTGTACTCTCAGCGCATCTATTTCCTAACACGCCAGTCCTGATGCTGTGATGTGCATTGTACAGCCCAGATTTGCTGTCCTCCAATATCCTTCCTCCTACAGTGGCACACCCCTCTGTGGTTGACATGTATCTCGTGTAGGCCACTCCTCGGTGTAGTACCGCTACCGCTTGCTCCATCCTTACGCTGGCGCCTTTTTGCGATTCACTATTAACTGCCTCATTTGCATGGAGTTGACTACTAATACCTGGTTACGGCACCGGACACCGCCACCACTCCTTGACAACCATTGCGCTGGGGTTGCAGCTTTACATACATACTATGGTGTGTGGTGGCTGTGCAGCTGATTTGTGTTCTACTGCTCTTTTCGGACATTGTCATATTATTTCATTGCTTTACAACTTCTGTGCACATATCCCGGGGTCTGCTGTTCTTTCTACGACGTGCCATTTATGTCATTTTTACATTTTGTGCATATTTTCTTTGGACATTCTCGGTGCCTTTCCACATTGGCATATTGCACCTATATGATACCTGACTTTGACAGCCTTCCGTTACTCCTCCGGTATGTTTGGGTAAATGTAAACCGCTTTTTTGGTTTACATTGCCGCGTTCTTACGCTATTTCTGCGCCACTTCGTGGATTGCTATTTGCCCTCATTTGCATGGTGCAATACCGCACACAGTGTGTTTTGCATACCTACGCCGGGGGCGGGGACGGTCCGGCGCACGCCGGTAGTGCACGTGGAATTCATTCATACCTGAATCGCTAAGCAGCCATATTTGGCGTTATAACGCCGACGCTATGCTGGCGCCTGGCGCAAGGTTCATGAATCCCGGGGATTAATTTTATTTTTTTTTTAATTCCCGAAATAGCTGCACGTATTTGCGTGTCTGTGCACAAGTGTGCCCATTGCTTAGTTGTAGTTAGCAATTCCGACATGGAAGAGCATAAGAAAGAATGTTTATGCAAATCACACCAAATAGTAATAGCGTAATGGTAGGCGTTTGCACAAAAAAGAGGCATTCACGGTTCGAGTCCCACCACTCCCCTTCTTATTTATGTTTTAAATCAGTATATGAAATAATACCTGACATATATGATTAAAATATTAGCAAAAAACAGTGAAATGGCCAATGTATCAGTGAACAAAATATATATTTTTAAAGGATCCTGATATATAATTGCCCACAGATAAGCAGCGCTTTACCGAGTGCAATAGAGTTGCCCATAGTTTAATAGCACTTTACCCAGCGCAATAGAGGTGCCCATAGTTTAATAGCACTTTACCCAGCGCAATAGAGTTGCCCAAAGTTTAAGAGCACTTTACCCAGCGCAATAGAGGTGCCCATAGCGAAAAAGAGCTTTAACCAGCGCAATGTGTTTGCGCGGACGTGCGCGCCGTGCCAACCAGCGCACTGTAGGGCACCGTGGAGCAACGTATAGCAAAGTTGCTTAAACTCAGCCACACCCCCTAGCCTGTCTGGACAGTATTTAAATAAAATGAATGATAAGGTCCGAACCCAGGACTCTGTGCATCACAATCAAAGTACAGAACCACTAAGCCATGACAGCTTAGGAGAAACAGCCACTGTTAACATACATATACTTAGAAATGGTAGATTAACCATTACTAAGCAGGTCTGCAGTCAGCCAAGAATTTTCAAAAATGGCCAATCACAAAAAAGTGTGGGAAATGTGGCATATTTAAGCCCCATAGGCGGGAATACTCACCATAACTGATTGTAGCTCACATCTGTGGTTAGAATGGCTGGTGCTGGAGAGGGTACATGCTTCCGAGTACAATGTTGGGGCATCTAGGAGTTGAAATACATGGTTTGGCTCCTTGTCCACCATCATGAGTCAAGACTCCTGCAGGGCCAGTTCCAAGGGATGGAGTACAAGGCAAAGGCTTGGAACAAGTTAGCTCATGACCTCACCAGTGTCACAGGCATTCCTCGGACTGGTGAGCAGGTCCGTCACCACCATGCAGACCTGAAGAGACGGAAACAGGACCGCCTGAACCAATGGATACAGGAGGCCCATGGGATGCAAGATGCCCCACAACTGACTAGGTAGCCATGGAATGCAGTATGTAAGAATTGATAATTGATTCTGTATAATGGATAGGTATGTCTAAATATCCCTTCATTTACTTTACAGCTGCAGGTGACCGTGCTGTGAATCAGCAAGCCTATGCAGATAGGCTGCTAAGGCTGTGCCACCAGGCAGGTTAGTGATTATTCTGCATGTATTGTTATATAAAATAGGGGAGAGAACATGAAATAAAGTGTTGTAGTCCAATAATACAGCCATAAAATGGCCTGAATAAGTCCTCTGCATGTACTGTCAGATAAAAAAGTCAGAGAGCCAGAAAAAGAGTGTAGTAACCCATTAAGAAAGGTAAAATATGTCCAGAATAATATATCTGCAGGTACTGTCACATAAAATAAGTGAGTGAGCCTGAAAAAGAGTGTTCTAACCTATTAATAAAGGTATAATATGTCTTGAATATGTCTTCCATATGCACTGTTATAACAAATAAAGGAGTAAGCCTGTGGAAAAGTGTGTAATATCATTAATAAAGGTCTAAAACCCAGAGTGTGTCTGTGTCACTTAGTTTGAAATGTTGTTGTACCCTTGCATTATACAAATAGTACTGTTTTAAAAAGTGCTGGCAACCCAGAGTTGTGCAGTCCCATCTAAAGTGGGTGATGGAAATGCTAGTAGCTGTGAAGCATGTATACAGTCCTCAATAGTCAGTTACTGGCTGGCGTGCAAGTAAATCTGGCACACGAGTAGCATGTTAATTTGTTCCCCAGAAATGTGAGTGCGCTTCAAGAAATGCAGGGTTCTGTACAAACTGAAGTGAAAATGTCATGTGAAAACATCCAGATATGTAGATAAAGAAATATAAATGCAATCAAGAAATATGTAGCAGTAACATCTGCATCTTGGACAGTCAGTAAGTCAGATATAGGTCAGATATATATCGAACTAGCCAAACCCATTACACAACCTAATGCATGGTGGCAAGTGTAATAATACATGTAGGGGATATACACTTGCAGTCACTAGGAATGTAGTGTAGACTAAAAGTAATTATAAGATGTTAATTGAGGTTTTTTTCTACACCCTACTGTATGTGCATAAACCATGCAATTCAACACCTCAGTGGGTGTGTATAATCTTAAATATTTGTTGGGACATATGTCCTATTGTTCTATAAATATTTGCATTCACGTTGATGCATGTACCATGGTTCAAACACCACAATCATGGTGGCCTGTTGCTACCAAACATCCCTGCATGCTGTTGGAATATCCACTGTCTTTCAATATATGCATGTGTTATGCTTGCTGTTCAACTGTTGGAACCTTGGTGTGTTGGGTTAATGGGAATATTACTGTATGGTGTTACAACTAATCTGGAATGCTGTTGTTTATGTTGTAATTAAGCACACCTAATCACAGAATGTATGGGAAGGCCGGTCCCAGTGGACCCACCTGTCCCTCCTCAGCTGGAGAGTGCACCTGGCACCAGCAGGTCCGGTGCCCAGCCCGGGCTCCCTTTCTCCATTGGTCCTGTGCCAATTTTGGGTGGAAGCGCTGCAGGGGATGGGGCTCATCCCCCCCGTGCAAGCGTGGGCGGAGAAGGGCCACCTGTCACCCTTTGGAAGGGTCTGGGCTGTGGTGCGTAGGGAGATCCATCGTTCAGTTGCTGATCTCCTACGCCAGCTTGAGGTGAGAGTGGCACGTCTCACGGGTGAGCCTGCCTGTCCTACGCAGCCCCCAGCACAGCCACCCTTGGGGCTGTGAAGGTGCAGTGGTGACTGCCCATGGGTGGGGATCTCAGTTCCACTGTTACCATCTGTGGGCTCATGGGCTTGCGATTTACAAACATCTGTCCCCGTTAATTGTGTTCACCTACCCCATGTGTCATACACTGCCCCTGTATGCGTCTTGTCTGTCTTTTCTGTTTACCTCCCCAACCTACCTCCCCGAACATACCTACTTCCTCTACCTCACTTTCCACTCTCACCTGAAAAAAAAAAAAGGGCAATGTGTACCCACAAAAAAAGTACGCCCCATACATAGCTGCCCATTTCGCACATATGTCTGCTGGACATGTAAACTGATAATTATAATTGGCAGTAAAAAATACTTTGTTGTCCTCACCCCCCTCCCAGGGGTGGAAGGTTTCAAATTTCACTCCAAATGTATTGCATATGCACAGCTGTTGCCGGTAAAGAAATGGGCAGCTATGGACCTTCCCTACACTCATCCTGCACATCCTGAGCTTATTTACCTACTGTCTGTACCTCTTTGTGCCCCCTTTTTCACCACTTTCCTATCTCCCCATTTTCTTTTCTTTCAAAGAAATTAGTGTGGGGGTTAGCAGGAGTAAGCACTTTTAAGCGGTAGTAAGTGGGTTTAAGCGAGTGCACGCATGTGTGTGCTTAGCTAAGCATCGGTAAGCATCGTGCAAACCCTCGCAAACCCACTTACAACTGCTTAAAAGTGCCTTAGTCACTCTATGTCAGGGCCCTTGTTCTGCTCAGCAGCAAAAGAAAAAACCTCTGCCAGTCTCGAACCCCAGACCATTGACACAATAGACTGCATGAATTACCACTAAGCCACAGCAGATATACAAATAACTTGGTGCTGAAATAAATATATCATGCATTACAATGAGGGAAAGTAAATGGAAATTAGGAATGGCATAACACAACTCCTGTTCTGTGGGTCTTTACCAGCAGTTGTTGTGGAATTGCATGACATGACTGTGAAAAGAGAACCAGCCATCCTAGCAGGGAATAATGTTACAGTAGCACCTTACAAACACCACACAGTATCAGACCAGGATAAACATTGGCAAAGTTGAATAGGGCAGAGGCCAGACACCCGAACTGTGACTGCTTTACAGGGATGTCCCTGATTTGTAAACAAATGTTAGCTGTGCCCCACTGAATCACTCTGAAAAGTACTAACTTTAGGCAGAGAAGTATGGAATCACACGTAATGAATAATGTCAATAGGTGAGAGTAGACACTGCTTGCACATCAGAAAAGGTGTAGTTATACATATGAAAAAAATGAAAAGACCAATGGTTAGACCACATACATATGCTCTGATTCCTAAGAAAGTCTCAAATGCAATATGTCTGTAATATATTGCAGGTGTATCTCACTTATATGTACCTTTCACTGAGGCCGTTCAAATATTGTTTTTCCCAAAGAGTATGACTATACATTTTTTGGCATTTAGCTTAAGGCCATGGCTCTGGCACCAGTTATCCATTTCTATGAGACCTCTCTGGAGGATGTCTGTGTCTGATGGAGTGTCAATTATGGTGCCCAGTTTGCAGTCATCTGCAAAATTTGTCAGCCACAATCCCCCTATGTTTGCCTGCACTTCAGAAAAATAAATGCCGAACAAGAGGGGTGTCAGACTCTAAGCCGGTCACGAGCGGTGTCCCACAGGGCTCAGTCACAGTTGTGGCCACTGACAAACTCTCTTATATTCTCGTAGGTCCCTCTGGTGTGAGAGCAGGGCAGACGATTCATGCTGGTGAGTGTGGTATAACTGCAATGTTGGTAATGAAATGTGCATGTCAGAGGTGAGGTATAGGCCATGTACACGTAACACACCTACACATAATGCATGCTGTGCATGTTTGCTGTAAGACATTGCACAGCTCAGTAATGTCAGTAGCTGCCTCAATGACATGCAATACACAGAGCATCAGACACAGTTGTGGCAACACCATACTGCACGTTGGATAGGCATAGTTGCTACAGCCATACACAACATAACATGTTTATCATACGTAGTACACAAAAACATGCTACATATGGCATTACCACACACCCGCTGTAAGGTCACACTTCATATCCCAAATGTCATCCACACGCACTTGATGTACCTCAGGGGTAGAGGCCTATCATAGGGCTGTGCAACACTCTTCAACACATAACACAGTCATGTTAGGCAATGCTCCCTATTGGGCACCTTACACACCCATGTACAAAGTGGCTGTGTAATTGTAAATGTAGCCATGGCACTGCAGTTCAGGTACAGCATGCTAGGCGGTGGTCTGTCACACATTAGTAGCCGTGAGTGACCATAAGATGCATAATGATGATGGCACATGGTACTACACCCCATTCAGTTACAGTGGCCACAGTACTACACATAGCAGTCATTGCTTTGCACCTCAATGTTGTGTGTGTTCAAACATACGCACCTATACACAATAGGCATAGCATGTTGTGTGTGTGCTTACATATGCCAGTATACACAATATGCACAGCAGTCGCCATCTGTACAAAGTGTCACATATATGTCCTGGAATGCTATTGGGTGTATAGCTCACATGACACACATTGGGTATGTGTGGTGTTTAATGTTGCAGTCGTGTAGCATGCCATGTCATGGCTGGCACCAACATATCTGCAATATGTCCCACACTCACCATAACCACTGTACAATGGCCATGTCGAGCATTGGGATTCCTTCACATCTACATGCACCACTCATCCCGTGTGTGTACATAGCATGTATGTGCTACACCTGTGCCCACTATTATCTGCTATGGACACAGACACTGTAATCAGACATGGAAATCTATGTGTGACACAGATACCACATGCAGCCATGGTATGTATACCTGTGAGTGATGGTGCACAGGACATTGCAGAGCTGATAATACTTGCACAGCAATGTTGTGTCCATATACCTGTGTTCCAGGGTGTAGCCAATCACTGAACAACTACACACATGCATCAAAGCCATGTATACTGTCATTAAATAGGGCCATCTACACTTGCACTGCATGATCTTGGGCAACACATATTCTGCATGCTGACATGTGTGAGGTGACTGTTTGGCTTGTGATACTGTCACCCACCTTCACCCACTATTGACTATGTGTTGGATTGCTGGTGTGTGTGTGTGTGTGTGTGTGTGTGTGTGTGTGTGTGTGTGTGTGTGTGTATGTGCTGTAGTGAGGAGTGTATTTGTGTGCATGTGTGCATGTGTGCATGTGTGCTAACATCATGTACAGATTGTAAAGTGTGTTTCCTGTCTTCCTCTCACAGGTGCTGAGTTTGGGGTGGCTGAAAGCAGCAGGGAAACTGAAGTCACTGCCACAAATAGTGGAGATGATGAAACATGTATTCTGGCACAGGAAGGTTTGACAGGGTCTGTCGTTGGTCCGCCAATTGACAGTACACAGCGTTCAACTCCATCTATGCGCACACTCACACTGCCAATACATCCCTCATCACCAATGGCCTTAGCCGAGGGACAGCATACAGTTGGCATTGACCAGGAGAGTGTGGTACCCATGGCACTTGCATCCCCTCACAGCAGCCATAGCCGGATTCCTGGAACGGTACCACATAGGCAGATGTCCAGGGGTTCTCAGGGAAGCACCGCTGGTCATATTGCCCCTGGCAGACATGCCCTCACAGGTCTTACAACATCCAGTATGTTCCAGGCTGTAATGCAGGCACAGGCACGTATGGAACGGTACACCAGACAGGGACTAAGAGCGCAGAGGGCCCATTACACCACTATCAATGACAGCATCTGTGACCTTGCCCGTGCCATCCAGAATTACACCGAGGTCATTGATAGACATTGGGGGAGACATTAGATGCCCTCCACAATGTGTTTTCCATGAGCCAGGACCGTGAGGGATGGTTGAGATGTCGACACTGATGTATGCCAGCAACAGCTGACAGTCGTCGCAGATGGCCCACAGATCACAGTCACTCCTGTAGTGGCAGTACCAGCCCCAGCAATGCTGGGGCTGGCCTGTCCATTGACTGTCCTAGTAGACCATGTGCACGTGGCTCTGGCCAGTCCCAGCATGGACATGGGTCCAGTCGTCATACCTCTGCCTCTGATGATAGTACCCAGTCAGGGTTGGTACCTGATACTGTCTGTAGCACCCCTGCCAGGCACAGGTACCATGTCCTTGGCCGGAGACAGTGATCTTTACAGCCTCGCAGGTACAGTCAGTGGCTGTCCCACAACCTCCCGTATATGGTAGCCACATGGTGGAGCTGTGTGCATGCAGACACACACACATTAACCAAACAACCAGGGCTCACACATACACACACACATTACATCAACATTGGCCCATGCTGTACTGTTGTCCCACACACACACACACACACACACACACACACACACACACACACACACACACACACACACACACATATGTCGATTGGATGGGTCAATGTCGGGCTCTGGCAAACCAACAACACACCCTGTACATATGATGACACCTGTGCCACCTCCTGTCATCTGTAACATTAATGCAGGAACAGACTAACATGGTGCTGATGCCCAGGGTGACATTATAGCAGTGTAGCAATATTAGCAAGTTGTCAACAGGAAAGTGTAATGATATCCTTGTAGGTATATCTGAGCAGGCATTATGCATCAAAGCTCTGATTGTCAATGTAGCATTGTTTACACCAGTGTTAGGTCTGAGTATGTATTGTCCACCCATGTGCCACTTGGTTGAAGTGTGAAATGTTGCCAGCATGTGTTAGTGAGTGAACAGTACGTGTGTGATGTGTGCAGTACAGATTAGCAGGTGTACATCTGTGAACATGGTGGGTGCGTACTGTCTGCATGTACGTGCATAGTGGACACATGGGACGTGTGACATACCCTGTTGTACACATTGTTAACATCTCATAGTATCTTTTGATGGCCAGTATGCATTCTACTACAGATATGTACTAACATGGGTACACATGTGTGTATGACATGGGTTGACATTATGCTGTGGATGATACTGTTAATATCTTTCAATGATTTGCAGTCTGGTAGTATACACAACCTCAACAGCATGACTATAACCAATCATTCGATGATGTCCTGACAAATGAAACACAGTTGTAGAGAACTCAGTAACAGTTGGATCCTTCTGGTACTATACTATAACAGTAACCAGTGGTATTGACCACCACCCTTTCCTGGGACCACACCTGTTTGGCACATAGCCCTCTTAGGTACATGCAAACACACTAGGGATATGTCCATCCACATCTGGAAATGCATGCATTGGCCTACAATGCAGTCCCTGGATGGGACACATATCCTACACAAGGGTATCATACAGACAGATACCTGTTGTCCGATACATGCTGTATAGCAGTAAGCCAACTATGGCATAGTCATCCACATTTACTATATATACTATCCCAACAGTACCACATAGGGGGTAGCCCTCAACATGTATGTTGGGTACCAATGTGTACATACAGCCACATGTTATGTCATCTGTCCCTTGGTATCCACATATCCATAGGTATTGTGGAGTCCCTCGGTGTATCACATAAGACATTAAGGGCCTGAATGCATATCCACAAGGCTGTTGTACACCTATAATGACTGTCCATTATTGCCAGTCATTGTTGTGCATGAACATGTCTGACATATACCCCAGGCATATACCCTCACTCACACTACTCTATAGTAACTGTCATGGGTGTGTGTGGCACAGATGACCTTGGCCACAGATCACTGCAGTGGCCGGCCTTGTCACATACATACATATGTAACCTACGATCTGAGAAGCAGCGGGACAATCTGTCAAAGGAAACAAATGTATTCATATAGTAAGCAGGCTTCACACCTATGTACTGATTGAGGTCAGATGTACACATATTTATCTGCCACGCAGATACCTGATGTGTGCAATGCACATACTGTTTTAATCATATGTCATACCATGGTAAAAGTAAAATCCACACCGCATTGACCATATGTGTCACACATACACACACACTCAGCAATTGCAAGATTCAAACCCCTACCAAACTATGTTATGATACTAGTGAGATTCGCATTAATACGGTGTGCTATATGCTTTACTGGGTGGTTTCTCTTCTCCTGCTATATTTGTAGGATGCTGACATCATCAGACTTTCCAAAGAGGAATGTATCTCTTTTAATGTGTTTTCCCAGTCTCCAAAAAGGACACTCCTTTCAAAGGAAATCACACACATACACACACACCCCCACAGTCAGCATTTGCAGGGTTCAAATCCCTACCTAACTATATTATAAGACTAGAGAAATACGCATTAACATGGCTAGCTATATGTTTTACTGGGTGGTTTCTCTTCTCCTGCTATATTTGTAGGATGCTGACATCATCAGACTTTCCAAAGAGGAATGTACCTCTTTTAATGTCTTTTCCCAGTCTCCAAAAAGGGCACTCTTCTCAAAGAAAATTGCACACATACACACACACACCCCATCAGCGTTTGCAAGATTCTAACCCCTATCTAACTATGTTATGATACTAGAGAGATACACATTAACACGGCGCGCTATATGCTTTATTGGGTGTTTTTTTTTCTCCTGCTATATTTGTAGGATGCTGACATCATCAGACTGGACATGGTAATGTGTGTACACTTTGTTATATGCAATTCCAGAAATGAGCCATGTGGGTCGGCAAGTGTCAACACCTTGAACAGGACCCCATAATTCTTACCTTGTGTGATCTAACTGTGGACACATTGACATTCCTTCATATGTCAACACATATTTATCCACAGATTGTTGGTTTTGTGGATACGACATGTGGCTGGGATGTTGATAAAGGGCTATTCAAAGTCTATGTGGGACATGTGTAACTCTGTTCAGTGATGTATGTCCTGGGTGGCTGCCTTGCAAACAGTCTAGCATGTTTGTGAACCATGATCTGCACATGAACATACCACAGTTGGTAGGGTTGTGTGTTTGTCAGCTTCCAATAGCTCTGTTTATGACTTTAACCATGATGGACTCCATGGCCTTGCAGATCAGACTTCATAGGCTTAATGGACTATACTTCCCATGGTGTGTTGTGCACCAACACTTGTGGGGAGTGCCATATGTTGCTGTACCACATTCAACAGTTCCAGATCCTGTGGAGAGGGTGAGGCTCAGCAGACTGTTCAGGTGCAGTGTCTGTTTGTTCTGTAGTTCAAGCATGACACATATTGGGGAACAATGTAATCCAGTTGCTGCCATGCTTTTGGCTTTGGGGGGAGCTGTTCAGCCATTCTACATGTGATATCTCCAGGTATGATGATAGGAACTATCATCAGTAGGAGGTGGGTATGTGTATATGGGCCAGTCTGACAGGATGTCGGCATTGTCAGTCAGGTGCAGTTGGCCCTGACTCAGGACATATATGAGTGTACATTGCTATTTATGACATAGCTGAAGGAGGTGTCATGATTCAGTCTGGACTCTATCTCAGCTACTCTTTACAAAACACCAACAAACCTGAGCACTAATCCCTGTTATACTCTTTTACACACTTAACACCCTACTGATCCTTTGTGATCAGGCTACGGAGTATGTCATCATAATAACCTGGCATGTCCAGGGGTTGGTTTTGTGTGTACTCTCCAGTCCATCTGGTGAATATTGTGATTTTGACACAATGTCACATCTGCCTCATGTACACAGACAACCCTCTCCTCCTCCAAACAAACTCAGATATATGTGAGAGATGCAACAATATAGACATACAGGAGACTGAGCTCTCTCGACCCATGACTGGCACAGTCTATCAGGTGGTGAAGGTAACCACACACACCACATATCAGTCTAACATAAACTTATAGCGACAGCAATCAAACCACATTATCACACATAAACATACTCGGAGGCTCTGAATAAACTCTGCCTAAGCAGCAGAGACCTCCAAAGCAGACACACAAACAACTGCTACCCCACTGCAATACCCACATATCACATAGTTCACAATGTCAGTGTGCCACACAGTCACTGCCCTTCAGGCTAAACAACACACCTAATACACTTGTAATAGGTGACACTTATTGTCAGACACACTGACGTCCCACTCACCAGGCCAAACAAGGGAATAGTCACTTTGAGCTGTCTGTCGGGTGCCAGGATCCACCGCATAACACATGCACTCAGGTCACTCCAAAGCAAGTACAGGACTAGCTCCATCATTGTCCATGCTGGTGTGTAAAACCTCAGACGTTCCTCCCTGGACCACATGGCATGATACATAGAGGAACTCTCTGATCTTGTAGCACAGGCCAGTATGACCCTGACCTTGCTAGCATCTTACACTCACCAAGTATGATGTCACAGTATACAGACAAACTTATCACATTTAACAGTTGGCTAACATATTGGTGTCATTCAAAGGGGATCCAGTGTCTGTCAGCCTGGGGTGACATGCTCGACATGCCACATAGCTTCACTATGGATGGCTTGCACCTGTCACCCTAGGACATTCGAATACTGGCTAAGGCTCTTGCTACCACCATAGTGCCTTTTTTAAGCAGGGCTCAAAAGACAAAACAACCTCCATAGACATTACAGAGTAAATGAAACTAAGGGTAATTCTGTTCAACACCAGATGTGTTACCCTCAAATTGCGCCCACTCAGGACTCTCCACAGTATGGAGAATAGTGATATCTGTGCACTAACAGACGCCTGGTTCAGGCTCACAAATGCACACCAGTACTACCAGGTTATGTTTCATACCATGCTTTCTGACCACAAGACTCGGAATGGACAACACAAATAGGAGGAGTATCCATATACATCACAGATACACACACCTCCAGGTTAGTAGCACTGCACGGAGCATCACAGACCATACATATGCAACTAACATTGTGCAAAATTGCCTTTCAGATTGTTGCCTGCTACAGACCACCCTCCCAAACTCAGGAACCACACTCGGCTTTCCTGGGAACAATGGAGAATATGAAGGTCTCCCCAAACACCATTATATTGGGTGACTTCAAATACCCAAACATTGGCTGGGGATACTACTCAAGACCCAACACCCTCGCCCAACAGTCGCTACTATTTGTAAACTCATATGCTATGGCACAACTGGTCACCACACCCACAAGAGGGGAAAACATATTGGACCTGATCATCACCAACATGGGGACTCTATGTTCCACACCAGCGGTATACCCCCTCATTGGTAAGGTCAGAACATACATTTATCTCACTTGACTTCCATATCCCATCCCCACACCCAACCTGGGTAATCTTGGTGAACTTCTCATAAGCTAATGTCTCACTTCACCAAAGCAAGTTGGTATCCTTCAGAGACCCTGGGACAGTGGTAAATACGGCTCAGACTGCTGAATCCTTTACATACATATTCTATGGACACCTAGTGGACTGCATGGATTGTGCTATCCCAAATAACAACAGGACTCACTCCTCCAATGGCAGGGGACCTGTCTGGTAGACCCCAGCCATTAACAAGCTATACAATGACAGGAGGAAGCTACTACATGATAGAGCACAATCCCAGACAGGGAAGACATCTGTGATCTGTACTAGCAGACAGCTACGATCACTCATGAATTTATCTAAGGGCCGCTTCTAACGGACAATTGCACCAGACACATTCACAGCTCAAATGGCTTGAATGCCCAAATTACCTCAATTACTGTCAGCTCATAATAGCATATAATATTTTCCACATCCCAGAAAAATGCCTAATCCTTATGAATTTTCTTCAGTGGTATTTTCTTATTAGAAAACTTTTCCAATAAATTCCTGACCTATATCACTCTCTCCCTTAACTCCCATGGTGACTTCCTTTTATTCGAGCTGAATTGTCACAATCTGGAAATTTCTATCCACCTCCAGCTGAGAGATCAGCAAATCCAGCTTCTTCAAGTCCTGACTAAAATCATATTTCAAGAATACCTGGATCTATCACTGCACCTCTCCTTCTGGATAAAGATTTCTATCTGACAGCTTTCATTCCAACTAAAAAAAATGAATGTCTTTCGGCTTTTCCCAGTTAGGGGTTGCCACAGTGGAACTCCTATCCGCTAATGATTGGCAGTGGATTTCTACAGTGCCGAGGTGCCAGCCCGACGCCCAACCTTCAAAGAATGCACACCCATTATGTAAATGACCTATTCTCTATGTAATCACATAGATTCTTGTTTTGTAGCTATAACTAACATACCATTAGTTAATCCCCTCAATGTTCCTCTCACTGTACTACACCCCTTACTTTATCTCCCCTAGCCTTCACTTCATATGTCCTCTTTTACAAATCTCAGTCTTAACATAGATATATGCATACATACTGTATGTATATGTGTGTGTGTGTGTTTGTGTGTGTGTGCATATGTATACATATATATATATATATATATATATATATATATATATATATATATATATATATATATGTATATACATACACACACACACACACACACACACACACACACACACACACACACACACACACTCAAACCTCTACTACTATGTGATGAACTCTTCTGACTGCTTTCAGACTAGGAAATACATTTTCATTAGGTATATAGTGTTACATGCTGATAAGTTTCCTAATTGCTACGTTGTCATCTACTGTTATACATTTCATTATGCTGCTTACCTTATATAATCAACCTTTTGAAGAAATATTATACAATGGAATATTATATTATGTGTTTTTATCTTAGAAGTGCACAGTGCATTTGTATATTATTTTGTTCAGCTTCATAACAATTGCTAATTCTTTGGAGTTTTCCACCACATGCCTCTGCTGGGTTCTAACCTAGCTAGATTTTCCTAGTAAACAGATGCAAATAAATTAATTAATTAATAACTAACGAATTAATTAATTACATATCAAAGTGCTTTAAAAAGGAGAGATGCATTCTGTTCTCAATTTCATGAACAGATTGAACATGTAGTGACTTAGTAGTGTTCATGCTCTTGTCCAGTTGTTACAATATAGGAAAACTCAAAATAGGCAGCTAAATGTATGCATAACGTAAAGGTATTGTATGGAAGAGAAAACAGGTTGTGGGTTCATGTTTGCTGAAATAGCTAGTGTCATTGCACTCAACCTATTAGAGCAAGAAATCTGGAGAAAGCCATGAATAAAAGTGGGACAAAGACCCAAAAATAAAGACATTTTTAAATATTGCTTTTTCAAACTTAGAAAGTTGATAATAACATGTTTTGCATCTGCATGATTTTTCTGATGGGTATGAAGTCTAAAACACAAATGTCTGTCATTATTTTCTAATTTCAATCTCTAAAGATTTACAATAAATTTGCCATAAAACCATAATTTTATAAAAAATGGACAAAAAATCTGAGGCTAAAATCTGGACATTCTGCAAACATCTGTACAGTTGAGAGGTATTGAGTTTAAGCCAGTGGAGGAACAAAACTATCTAGACAGCTGTGTGCTTTGCAAGCACGCAATCAGATCCTGTTTCATCACTACACTGTTGACAAAAAAAAAAAAAAGACAAATTACTTCCCTGGGTGTTGCAGCTAGTCAGGTCCCTTTCTTCACTGAAGCAAACCTGATTGAATGCAGCTTACAGACAAATCAAAACAAAAAGGAAAAAAAAAAAGTGGAAAAAAGTTTGCGATTGTGCGGTGACGTCAGCCAGCTGTGCGGATGTCCAAGAGGTGTGGAGGAACAAACTGAGGAGATGGAGAAACCCGCTGCTGCTGCATGGGGGCCCTCATTCCTAGGGAGATAATCGGGGTCTACCCGCGGTTGCAGGTTTCATGGGTGCCTAACGCTGGCTATGAGAGAGGACCAAGTATTTGAAGAAATGATGACAGGAAGTGAGTCACTGATACTTCAGGAGTTTAAAAATTTAGTAATTACTTTAATTGAGGAATGCCAGGCAGCAAGCAGCAAGCAGGAAGAGGTACTATTTCTTTTTTGATGTCCATAGAGGAAAGGTTTCATGAAACAGATCAAAATCTTGTGAAAATATAGGGAGAGATAGAGAAACATCATCTACAACTAACATACTAGTGATATCAGGATAACCTAGCTGAAGTTAAGGTGCATTTAAATGTTCACTAGATGAGATCATAATGTATAACTATTTATAAATATCCCATGTCTTTCATTCTAAAGATTTATGTGAATTGGTTAAAACTGGGATGAAGTTAACTAAGTTGTGTGTAAGTTTCAAAGAGAGTGTTTTGAAATTTAGTGGATATGCAAAGTCACTACTGAATCAGGCAGATTACCAAAACTCATGTAAATGAATTGTTTACCCTTTATTGACAGCTGCTGCTCTTTGTTTTTAAAAGTGTTTTCTGCATTAACAGTTGGTATAATAAACAGGACTGGGTATAGAGAGGAGTCTGCAGGTTGAAATGTGATGGCTGAAGAGTGACACACCTTGTGATACTCACAGACCCTGTTAAACAAGGTAGTAATCAGACTAAAACACATTTTTAGGTAGTAGAATATGAGATGGATTACACATTAACAAGTTTGGAGGAAGGCTTGTGTACAGAGCCAAAGATGTGGAGGTGCTTATAAGTAGGTTTTTAGATCAAACCCTTAGCTGAAAGCTGAGTTTTAAAAAGAACTAAATTAGAGAAATGAGAATCTAACTGATGAAGAATCCAGAGCAGGGCTAATATGTTAAATTGTTGTATGTATGAAGTAGGGAGCACAGGGGAAGTTAATCAGCTAGGTAGTTTCTGGTGGAGAGTTACATAGGGACAAGGATGAAAGTGAAGATGGAAAAAATTACTGATGTATGTGGGTAATAGGAACATAAGTTAAACTAGTTAAGATTAAGTGTTTATAATATGGGTTAAGTAGGTCAGGTATTGACAGTTTGTATGTTGAAAGTAAGACAGGTGTGAGCAGTAACTCAGTCCCCAAGGGGTGACATTGGAATAGGAACATTTATATTGTGAAAACATTAGGTCTTCCTAAATCTTGAGCACCTTTTTACGTACAGGAGGGAGTTCAGGTAGCCTGATCTCTCATGTAAGGCTACAATCTAATGGCTAAATTGGGGGGGAGTGTAGATCTTACACAATTCACAGCAGAAAATGTGTAAGCTGCATTAATCTTTGGTTTGGCAATCTTTCAGGTTGACACATAAGCTTGTATTACAACCAACCAAACATGATATAGAATCTAAAACTTTTAGTAATATTTTGGAACTTTGAACTGAGTCTTTGACTTCCTTGTCTACCAATAAGGGCCAATATGTCTGTAATCAAAAACAATCTACATTACAGGCTGGAATCTGCCATGGTGCAGGTATTGCAGGCTATGGATGGCAGATTAGAGTAGTGTGCTAGGCTGTTCAATAGAATGCTTCCAAATGTTGCAGATAGAGATAAAACTAAAGCAAAAAATATAGAGAATACACAAACTTGACAGGTGATGGCAAAGTTTACATAGTCAGCAGTGGCACTGACATCCACTAAGCTAAAAACATGTAGGTGAATTGGAGACTTAATCGGTAAAAATGAAGCCATGAAAGGCAAAAACATAGATCTGAGGAGGAACAATTAACTATAGCCCTTTACATTTGTCTTGGACATTACTGTAGAGAGAACCTAGCATTCACTGAACCTACCTACACTGGCAGGGCAGCCTTCATGCCAGATAACATTTAGAAAGCTCAAGTTCAGAAATAAGGGCTTGTTACTGTACATTACAGAGAAGGGAAGCTTGTTCATTTTGTTTAATCAGAAGGAGGTCCTACCAATATTTTTCAAGAGAGTTATTGACCACACAAAGAAATTTTTTTCTAATGTGTATATCCTATGCTACCAGAAACACATCCTGGCCACCTTCTAACATCCAGCTACTCATCAAATGCAAAGGATAGCTGAAGCAAGGTTGTTTCAAATTACTGATTCCACCCTTACATTTCTTCAGTTGGTACTCTGGTTGGAGAAACACAGAACCTATCTGTTGTAGCAGCTGAGATGCTTATGTTAACCATAGATCCCATAAGCAATGGACTAGAAAGGAAAAAAAAACATTCAATGCTTTCTAATATCAGGAAGCTCTGCTGTTTAAGACATCCTGCCTATGGCAACTACTCCTCTCTCTCAAATTGAATCCTAGGAGAATAGACCAAGAAAAGAATCTGACAGCAGCTTTTTGCAGTCCAGCTGCTACAGAATTGATATGAGTATATTGAGGGTCTTATACAAAGCAATGAACAGGGGATTTTTATCAAGGAATCATCAAAAGACATGACTGACAACTTCAGTGACCCATCATCTTAAAGCTTGTTTTAGTATAGTAGTTTATTTATTTAGTTATTTATTTGTCTTTGTTTACCAGGAAAGTCTGATTGCGTAATGCCATTTTCAGTGGAGGCCCAGTTAGAAAAGCTCCATTTGCTTATATTGCATTATACTAAGTTCCAGTCAAACACAGAGTAATAACATTTCTATTTACATTTATACACAAACAGTAGTTGCATTTCTCTTTACATTTATACAGAAACAGTAGTTACATTTATACATATACACTCTAAGATTTTACAGAGGTGGAAGTTACTAAAGATAAAACACATGTGCAGTTTAGCAGGTTGTTTGAGGTTAGGTATTTCATCAGCTGCATATGGATACATTTCTTTAATAATATTCTGGAGAGGGGGAGAGAATTGCTATTGGTCTGTAGTTATTAAACTCTATAGATGTGTTGCCTTTGTGCAGTGGTACGATGTAGGACTTTTTTCACAGTGATGGGACATATCTTTCTGCTATGGATCTATTAATTAGTATGGGGACAGGGAAGGCTATGACTTCTGCAGCCATTTTTAGGTAGTCTGATGGAAGTTGGTCTACAACTACAGAAGTAGTTTTTAGTTTAAGGAGTAACTTCCTTATGAATGAGGTAAGTACTGGATTAAAACTGAAGAGCTGTGGGTGGTTTTGATTGAACAGGGGTAGAGTGAGGGGGGGGGCAGATGTATTAGTGTCTAACATAGATAATGATGGCCTTTCTCTGCCTTTAGAGAGAATACATTTTGTGTCACAAAATCAATCAATAGTTAAAAAAACAGTGCCTATTGTGACTATAAAATCTGATTTTTGATCATCAGACTCTGTTAGAGTTTGTGCAGGTGTAGGAGAAGCCTGACTGTGTAGGTACCAAAGCTGTCCTCTGCCATCTATACACTCACTTCTCCTCCCTCAGCTCCTTGCTGTTATTCTCACTTGTCTGGCTACCTGTCTTGATGGTCGGTTTTCAAGTGATGGTGTCTGTGGCTATGGCTTCCCAGTCTGTTGGACTGATGTCACCTGCAATCATGCCATGCTTGCAGACATCTTTGAAGTGTAGAATGGGCCTTCCTATGGGTCCAGAGCCAGTACTAAGCTCGCCATACAGAAGATCTTTAGGCATTCAACAGTCCTGCATATGGCTGACATGACCAAGTCAGCACAAGCACCTTTGGAAGAGCAGGGCAAACATGCCTACTATCCCTGCCTGCTCTGGGATGTTCTTGTTTAGGATGCGGTGCTACCAGCTGATGCCTAGGATCCTTCTGAGGCAGGGTGGGTGAAACTTGTTGAGCCTGCATTCTTGGCAATAGTACAGGGTCCATGTTTCACTACTACAGAGCAGCGTGCTAAGCACACACACTTGGTACACTTTCATCTTGGTGTCGACGGTCAGTTTAGAGTTGTGCCAGACCCTCTCTGTTAGATGTGCCATTGCTGTTGCTGCCTTACCAATCTAGGTATTCACCTCAATGTCCAGGGAGAGGTTGCTGACAATTTTGCAGCCCAGGTAAGTTATTCCTTTACCACCTCGAGAGTGTGATCGCTGATGAAGATGCAGAAGGTGCTGCTGACATCCTGCCCTATGATGTTGGTCTTCTTAAGGGTGATTTTGAGGCTGAACTCTCTGCAAGCACTAGTGAAGGACCTTATGAGGCACTGTAGTGCCTCTTCAGTGTGAGCAGTCAGGACAGCATTGTCTGCAAGCAGTATCTCTCTAATCAGTACTGTCTGCACCTTAGTCTTCCCATGAAGGTGTGCGATGTTGAAAAGATTAGCAACACTTCTAGTGTGGTGGTATAGACCATCTTCAGATATTTTAAAGTCATGGGACAATAACAGAAAAAAAAGATGCTGAAAAGTGTTGGAGCAAGCAGACACCATTGCTTCATTCTGCTCCTAATTGGGAATGGACCCAAGCAGGAGCCATCATATTGTATGATACCACGCATGTCCTTGTTAAAGGATGTAATAATCCTCAGGAGTTTTGTGGGACATCAGTCTTCTGTATCATAGTGAAGAGGCCTTTCCTGCTGACCAAGTTGAGTGCCTTAGTTAGATCAATGATGGCAATGTACAATGGTTTCCTTTGCTTGTGACACATTTCTTGCCGCTGCCTTAGTGAGAAGATCATGTTGATCATAGACCTTCCTACTCTGAATCCACACTGTGTCTCAGGGTAAACATGTTCCGTAAGTGATTGCAGCCTGTTTAGAACTACTCGGGCAAAGGCCTTCCCAACAATGCTGAGGAATGATATTCCATAGTAGTTGTTGCAGTCAGTTTGGTCTTCTTTGTTTTTATATAGTGTGATGATGCTGGCATCATGCATATTCTGAGGCACTGTTCCTTCCTGCAAGCACTGTAACAGGTATCCATGCAGGTGGTCAAGGAGAACACACTTCTTGCCAACCTTGATGACCCCTGGGGGAATGCCATCCTTTCCTGGAGCTTTACCACAGGCAAGGGAGTCAATGGCATTAGAGGGTGGATCATCAAGCTCTTCCATGATAGGGAGAGGGTTGTGTTTTCAACTGCTGCATCAGCAACAATGGTCTCCTTTGATCAGAGCTTCTGGTAATGCTCTGCCCATCCTTCCGTCTGTTTGTCTCAGTCTGTAATGACTTCACCTGAGGCAGACATTAGGGGTGTAATTTTGACTGCACTGGGGATGAAGGTTTTCTTCATGCCCTCATACGTGGCATGGATGTTTCATAATCAGCTCCGAGTTGGATGCTATGACAGAGATTCATCTGTTGTCATTAGCACATTGGCGAGTGATCCACTGGGTGTCATTTCTAACCTTTCTGAGTGCAGCCAGAGTTGCCTCTGAAGGCTGCCTCTTGTAGTTGAGCAGTGCTCTTCACTTGGCTGTGAGTCCTGGTTCAATCTAGAAGATTCCTGCTTCAAACTAGTCTGGGTTCTGCCCATCTCTTTTACCAAAGGCATCCATGTTAGAGTTGTAGATGTTGTCAAGGATATAGTTCGATCTCACTTCAACACTGCTTTGTGGGCAGTCCTTAAGGGCCTCTGCAATACTATTGGTGAAAAGGTCTCACAGGTCTGGCATTGCTGTCCTTACTGTTGATATGAGGGCATGCTTTCTGCTTTGAGCAGTGGATTCACTTGGGTTAGTGACACATCTTGCTACCAACCAGGGAGTGATCGGTGGTCAGAGATAATACTGAGAATATAAAGTCGGAACTAAACTGTGTGGGGATAGAGTCCATCATGTTGCCTGTTTTTGAAGAGGGACTAGTGTTCTTGCCAGGGTGTAGTAGTTTATTTAATGATGTTCAAAAAAGTTCTAGGTTGTTTATATGTTTGTCTTGTAGGTGGTATAGTATGTTTGCTTGTCCTGTTTGACATGAAGTTTTGAAAGGCTTATAAGATGCCGAAATTGTTGGAGGGCATTCTGAGTTCTATTTTTATACTACTTTTTCTAAGCTTTATCCCTTTTTATCATGATTTTTTTTGTTTCCGTTGTCTGCCATGGTGCAGGGCTGGACTTTACTCTTTTATTGCATACTGGTTCTAGATTATTTAAGGTCTGCAGGAATACGTTATTAAAGTGTTCTATAGCAGTATCTAATGGCATTGTTTTAAGTACATTCCAGTTATATATTTTTTAGTGTTTTATTGAAAATATTTTTGGTGAATTTGGTTGTATCTCATATTTGATTATAGATAACATGTTTATCTAGGTTATGGTGAGCTCTAATGGTATATGCTGGCATGTGGCCACTTATGCTATCTGAGGGGCAGCCTACTTTTGTCAGGTTTGTTTGTAAGAATCCAATCTAATGTTGAGTGTCTCCCTGAAGTTGTATCGATTCTAGTAGTAGTGGTTATTAATTGTCTGAAGTTGTACACATTTATGGATTCAGTGGGGGTAGTGGAATTTATGAGTTGCCAGTCTATATTTAAGTCTCCAAGTGTCATACTTTCATGGCTAATTTGTTGGGATATCCAATAGTGGATGCTTTCGGCAATATCAGCATTATTCCCTGGTGGTATATAAATTACTGTTAAACATAAAGTTTTCCTATTGTTGATTTTTAGGAGTGTTATTAGTTCAGCATAGTTGAATTTGGACATTTCCTGTGGAAGTAAGTATAGATGCTTGCTACACTACCTGCACACTTGATTTGTCTGTCATGCCTGAGTATATTGTATCCTGGGGGGGGGGGTCTCATTATCCTTTATTTCCTTTTTAAGCAGGTTTCAGTAGATACGGCTACATCAAGAGTGTATGCAGTAAGGTAGGTATGTATGTCATGTATTTTATTGCACAAACTTCATACTTAGTAAGGTGAGTTTGGATTCTGTTTTTTACTGAAATGTATTAAGTGATAGGTTTATTTTGTGGTTGGAAGTGATGGTTTTATGAACAGTGGGATCAGGAATAGGGTGAATATCTTCTTCACTCATTTTTTGAAATGATATTTTACAGAGAAAAGAGTGTGGCCCATTATATTCCGGTCTTGGTATGATATTTGATCATAAATTCGGATGCTTAATTTTAAGATATTTATAGAAAAATAAATCAGATGTGGTTTGGTTGTAGAAATAGGATGTTATGGAGAAAGGCAGGCTGGGTAGTTGTTGATATTCTTAGTGAGGACTGGTTGAATTCCCTTAGTGAGGACTGGTTGAATTCCTAAGTATTTGAAGGAGGTGGATTTGATAACTGGTGATAAAGGCTAGTAGAGTTAGGAGAAATAGTACAATAATGTGAATTATCTATTTCTTTATAATGAGTTATTGGGGGGGGGGGTACTGACTCCAAATTTAAGCAGCATAAGATGAAAAAAAGTAATAACTGATGTATTTTTATTACTAGAATGTGACTAAAACCAGGTAGATTATTCCCTGGTTCTAGAATTAGAACCTTAAATTAAGAAATATGCACTTGCTACTGCATTGTACATTTCTGGACCATTTTATCAGTTTCAGTGTTAACGCAATCAACTCTATAGTTGCCCATGTGTGTGTGTGTGTGTGTGTGTGTGTGTGTGTGTGTGTGTGTGTGTGTGTGTGTGTGTGTGTGTGTGTGTGTGTGTGTGTGTGTGTGCGCGCGCATGTATGTATGAGTGAATATCTGGGTTTTACTGTCAGTTAGTCAAGGATACTCAATATAAGAAATGTGGCATCATTACAAACCTTCGAACTGTTAGCATTCAATGTACAAGGTTTTAATTTTAAAGCAAATTGCAGTGCTGCCATACATCTGCTAAGGTGAGCTAAAATTCATTCAGTAGGTTCATAGGTTCATACTAGGCTATCTGCCCTGGGGCAATTATAAGCCTAGCCCGATTCTGTATGGCTTATGCCACCCCTTGATTTGAGTATACTGTGCCCCTTTTAAGGTTTAGTTTACTGTGCCTCTGTCTAATAGTGACACGGGAGTAATCCCTGGGACAAACCTACAATCTCCCATCCACCTATCGAGATTCTTCTTGAAGAGATTCAGTGAGGTGCTCTGCCTCACATGAACTGGAATTCTATTCCAGAGCGAAGGGAGCCTCTGGGTTATGAACCTGTCCCTCCAGCAAGTTCTATTTATTTCTGTGCTGAGGTTCAAGTCCCTTGAGCGTGTGGCTCTAAGGGATTTAGATTTACTGAGGTGGAGCATGCCCATTAATTCTGGATTTGACATAGCTTTGCATGTCAGGCATAGATCGCCACGAAGTAGGCGGTATGCAACTGAGTAGAGCTGGAGTTTTTTTAACCGAGCAGCATATGGCATCTGTTTGAGACCCTTGATCCTCTTGGTGAGATACTTTTGGGGTCTTTCTAATTGCTGCAAGTGTCGGGTAAGGTACATCCCAAAAGGGGCATTGTATTCTATGATGGGCCTGATGAGGGATGAATAAAGGGGCACGATTACCTTTCTTGATCTAGATATGAAACACTTCGTGATGAGGTGGGCTATGTAGAAGGTCTTTCTAACCACTTTGGCAATGTGGTTTTCAAAGGAGAGATTGCTATCAACTTGGGTCCCCAGGTCCCTAATAACTTTCTCTGTACTTAATGGGTTTCTGCCTATGTGGTAATCTGTGGGCACATTGTTTTTGCCAAAGGGTATGACTATACATTTTTTGGCATTTAGCTTTAAATCATGGCACTGGCACCAGTTATCTGTCTTTGCGAGACCTTTTTGACGGATGTTTGTATCAGCTGGAGAGTTGATTATGGTGCCCGGTTTGCAGTCATTTGTGAACTTGGTGAGCCATAGTCCTCCCATGTTTGCCTGTACCTCGGAAAAGTATATAACGAACAAGAGTGGTCCCAGGACAGAACCCTGTGGGATGCCACTTGTGACCTGTTTCGAGTCGGACATGGCTCCAGCAACTCTCACTCTGTGGGTTCTGTCTTTGAGCCAGTTTGCGACCCATCTTGTGACATAGGGGTTTATATTTAAGCTGGATAGCTTATCTATGATGCCCGAGTGGGGTATTGTGTCAAATGCCTTTGCAAGGTCCAGATAGGCTGTGTGGACTACCTTCCCTTCATCTATGGCTTTGGTGACTGTTTCGAAGAAGTCAACCAGGTTCAAAAGGCAGGATCTGCCCTTGACAAAGCCGAACTGGGTAGGATCTAGTGTCTGTAGGTCCCCAATGTCTTTGTTTATGAGCTCCATGATGATCCTCTCCATAGCCTTGCAGACTAAGCTAGTCAGGCTTATGGGGCGATAGTTTCCAGGGTCCGTAGAGGCTCCACCTTTGTGGATTGGGACCACTGTTGCTGTACGCCATTCTGTGGGCACATATCCTGTAGTGAGGCTGAGATTGTATAGCTGTTTTATCTGAGGAATTAGTTCCTCTTGGAGTTCATGTAGGACGCAACCTGGGATGCCATCTGGTCCCATGGATGCAGTGTTTTTTGCTTTGGAGAGGGCAGCCTTCACCTGAGCATCAGAGATGTTTGGGAGGCAGCCCTCTGCTGGGATAGATACTTGCTCTTTTGGGGGGGATGGGGGGGAGAAGTTTGCACTGAATGTGTCTGCCAGGATATTGGCGATGTCTGTGGGTTCAGTGTATTTTTTGTTGTTTAGAATCAACTCAGAACAAGTCTGGGAGTTGCATCCCAGGTTTCTAACATAACTGAAAAAGCCTTATGATTGTCTTTGGTGTCCTGTGCAATTTTTCTCTCGAAGCTGGCCTTGGAGGATTTTATGAGGGATCGTAATTTTTTTGCTAGTACTGATCAGAGATGCCTTCCCTATTAGGGATTTTGCTCTATCATGTAGTAGCTTCCTCCTTCTGTTGTACAGTTTATTTATGGCAGGGGTCCACCAGACTGGACGCCTGCCTTTGGATGATTGGGTCTTGGTTTTGTTTGAGATAGCATGATCCATGCATTCCTGGAGATGTCCGTAGAATGCGTTTATATAGGATTCTGCAGTTTGGGCCATAGTTTCCACTGGCCCTGGGGCCTTGAAGGATTGCTATAGAGACCTAAAATCATTGCACAAAATGAAAAATACTTAAACAGCATCATGTGAGATGCTACCCAAGACAGTCTCTTGTGCAAATCCAAGAGGTAGGTCAGATGTTGTGTAAGTACAGTCATAGGATAGTTTGTATTACAATATGAGACTGATTCAAAGGGATGCTAGATGCTGCTGAAATTTAAAATCTACTAATGGCTTAATAGTCACAGGAGAACATACAGTCTGAATAAACATAGAACAGGGGAATGGTCAAACTGAATAAACAAAGAATAGGGGAACATACAGCCTAAATAAATACAGAACAGGCGAACATACAACCTGAATAAACACAGCACAGGGGAATGTACAGTCTGAATAAACAAAGAACGGGAACATACAGCCTAAATAAACACAGAACAGGGGAACATACAGCCTGAAAAAAAAAAAAAACAAGCCAGTACATCTGGCACTGAGAAGGTTGTCTGCACAAACACTATGAACACCACACTTC
The DNA here is from genome assembly GCF_019279795.1 of Protopterus annectens. NCBI lineage: Eukaryota > Metazoa > Chordata > Ceratodontiformes > Protopteridae > Protopterus > Protopterus annectens. Next base: position 1,482,904,371 of record NC_056728.1, on the reverse strand, counting down.
TAACACCGCCCACACCTCTACAATACACTTCTACATATGCAGAGTTTCTCAACAAAAACATAGCTAAATAAAAGAGACCTCTGAAGCAAAAACATGCAGGCACATCACAACCTACAACACCAAGCATCACACATAGTACACACATCTGTGTCTCAAAGCCTCTAAGGCCCAGCCACAAACCCAACATACTAGTCATAGGAGACTATTGTGAGACACACAGATATGCCCTCACTAGGCTAGACAAGGAGAAAGTCAAGGTAAGTTGCTTGTCAGGTGCTAGAATACACCATATCACACACACACTCAGGTCTCTTAACAACAGGTACTGTTATGACTCATTGTCATTGTCCATGTTGGTGTGAATGACTTGAGACATACCTCTCTGGACTATATGAAGAGAGACATGATTGAGCTAGCTGAATGTGTGACTCAGGCAGATATGTCCCTAGCCTTAAGCAGCTTCCTACCATCACCCAGAATGATGCCTCAATACAAACAGAAAATGCTTTAGTTTAACAATTGATTTCGTTTCTGGTGTCATTCCAGGGGGATACAGTACCTGACTGCCTGGGAGAACATGATTGTCAGACCACAATGCATTGCCAGAGATGGTTTTCTTCTGTCTCCGCTGAGCTTCAGGCTTCTGGCAAAGGCTCTTGCCTCTTCATAGTGCCTTTTTTAGGCAAATTGATGAGCACAAAATTACCAACATGAAAAATTCTTCTAAAGGAAATGTTAAGGTCATGCTGCTAAACGCTAGGAGTCTTAGCATGAAACTGGACTGATTGCAAGCATTCCTTGCCCTGAAGGATGCAGACATTTGTGCAGTCACTGAAACTTGGTTCAAAGCTGCAGAGACCACTCCAACCTTACCAGGTTACTCATCCTACCATACTTTCAGACCACAAACGGAGGGCTACAAAGCCAAAGGAGGGAGAGTTTCAATATTTATCGAAGGCATGCACACCTTTCGGTTGGTCAAACAGTAGGACAGACAGGAGGCAGTCCAAGTGCAGTTAACCGTTGGCAAAAAAACTATTCAAATCATAGCTAGCTACAGACCCCCAACCATGACTCAGGACATGCATTCCACCTATCTGGACCTATTTGAATCCATCAAGATTCAACCCACTACCCTGATCCTGGGTGACTTTAACTACCCAACCACTGAGTGGAAGACCTATTCTAGCCCAAACATAAACTGTTAGAGATTCCTCAATTTTGTCAATGTCAATGCATTGGATCATCTGGTTGACACTCCTATGAGAGGTGAAAATATCCTGGACCCAGTCCTCACTAACATGAGTAGTCAATGTAGCACCCCTACAGTTTCATCCTCCTTGGTAAGATCTGACCATAAAGCGATCACTTTTGAAGTCACCATCTCTCCTGATGTGCCCCCCCCCCCCGCCTTGTCAGGGGCAAACAAAAAAAAACTTTTCCAAAGCTGACTTACAATCTTTTCAAAGCAATTATAAGCAGCTTCACAGCCACCATCCCTTCAGTTGGAACTAGCACTAATGTCCAAGCCTACACCAAAAAACTATATGATCACCTACATAGCTGTATGGACTCAGCAATACCTGACAGGGCCAAATCATCTTCCTGAAGAAAGAGCAAACCTGTCTGGTGGACAGCAGCGATAAACAAACTCTATAATAAAAAAAAAAAAAAACTGCTGTCGAGGACCAAGAAGGAGCAGGTGCCAAGTTGGAAGCAATCTCTACTTTATCTGAAAAAGCAAATAAGGTCACTGGTGAAATCCTCTAACGCTAACTTTGAGTCCAAATTGGCCACATCCTGTAAGGACCATCACAAAGCCTTCTTCACATATGTCTGCAGTCTCAAACGTAACACCCAAATCTGCTCTGAACTGGTGGTCAATAACACTACATACTCAAATGCCACAGGTATAGCCAACCTGCTGGCAGACAGGTTCAATGAAAACTTCACCCCTTGTCTCCCCCATCAGTAAACCAGGACAGCCCCAGCACCTGCCACCCTGCCCTCATCATCAGGGAGCAGGTCTTCAATGCCCTCTCAAAGGCAAAAAATACAGTCTCCATGGGACCGGATAACATTCCTGGCTGTATCCTTCACAAACTCAGCTCCATTAGGCACCCCTATTCAACCAAATAAACTGGATGCGAGTTCCAGCCTTCCTGGAAACAGCTAACAAGCAAACCAACTCAAATATCTTTGGGTTGAAAAAATAGTCTCCAGTAGTCAAACGTCCTCCAAAAATTCACGATTTATTATTGAAATAAAAACCAAACAAGGAACTGCCGTAAAACAGCTTCAAACACAAACTGCACAATCTACCTAGGTTTCGTCCGTAGACTTCTTCAGAATAATACACTCCATCATCTTGCCACTTAAATATCCACAGTGAAACCAATTAATCAATAAAACAATAGTCTCTTAAAAGGGTCTTCCTTGTAAAATACACATTTCTAAAATGCTGATGAAATGTGAAAATAAATGGATTAGGTTGAATGACAATGTGTATGTATTTGTTAACCTTATATATATATAATGAAAATCTATGCATGTACATAAATGTGTATAAATGTTAGAATAAATATTAAAAATTAAATAATAAATAATAAATATTAAATATTGTATAGTAATAAATAAATGAATAATAATAATCTTTGTATAACACCTATACAAGAATAATTTTAATTTGATTTTATTTTATGTTGAAAATTTAATGACCTATACTATAATAAATATATATATTGTCCATATGTGTATTAAAGTTATATTTATATAAATTCTAAAATTGTATAAAACTGTGTAAAACTAATGTGAAAAATAAATATACATCATATTACAGTACATAGATCAACGCCCCTTAATGTTCTTAAGTTTTAAAAGGGGCTTAATACTACAACATTCATTTAGTCCAGGAAAATTATAGGCATTTAAACATATTTGCCATTTTAGTTCACTTACATCCAAATCTACATCAGTTATTCTCCCTTGTATATCTTTCACAACTTGGTTAATTACACAAAATTTAAATTCATGATCCCTATTATCTATTTTGTGCCTTGCCAAAGCGTTAGTGGGCTTAAGATGTTTGATGTCCAACAGGTGTTCTTTTATTCTGTCCCTAAAGTGTCTGTTGGTCTTGCCCACGTAATATGCTTTACAATTTTGGCACAAGGCCAGGTAAACCACATTGGTTGTATAACAATTGTAATGTCCAAAAATCCTAATATGTGTTCCATTAATAGTAATCTTGTCCCCAGTGGTCTTTATGTGTTGACAGGTCGAACATCTACCACATTTATAATTTCCTTTGGGCCTGTTTGTGAAAATATTTCTATCACTATATTCAAATATATTCTTTAAGGATGCGTCCTTCTTGTACACATATTGAATTCTACCTGTAAATAGTTGGGCCATGTCACTATTCAATTTAAATATCTCCCAATTGTTGTTTAATATGTTTCTTATTTTGTGTATATTGTCATTATAAGTAATAATATATGACAATTTGGTCTTAACTTGATTTTGATTGTCATTTCTCATTCTTTCAATTTCATCATTCGTTAAACCTTCCATATTCAAAATGGCCTTGTATGTACCTAATAATCTTTTACGCTTCACTTCCTCAAATACATCAGAACATAATTCAATGGGATAACCTCTGTTAATAAATAGTGTCACTATAAAAGACAATTCATCCTGGAAATCCCCATAATCACTAACCATTCTGGCTGCCCTGACCATCTGTCCTTTTATAATAGCTTTCTTCTGATGGTCAGGGTGCCAGCTGTTAAATTGTAAATAGGAATTTGAAAAGGTGGGTTTTCTGTGTATATTAGATATCAACAACCCATCATCCTTATTTAAAGTTAATTTTACATCCAAATAAGTGATTGATTCAGAGTTGATTTCGTGTGTAAATTTCAAAAACCAAATGGTGTTATTTATATACTCCAGAAATCTTTTTAAACCACAGTCATCACCTTTCCATATAAAGAAAATATCGTCCAAAAAACGACAATATGAATTTATGTGTGTGTAATATTCACTATTAAAAATGACGTTATTCTCCCAAAAGGCCATTACATAGTTAGCGTAAATGGGGGCACATGCTGCCCCCATTGCTACGCCTTTGACCTGCTTGCAGTAATTTCCTTCATAGTATATGTAATTGTTATTAAGAACAATCTCCATTAATCTTACCATTAAATTAATATCGTCCTGCTCATACATTCCTGTTTCAAAAATTTGCTCCTCCAGCCACATCAGACCAGTGTCATGTGGTATTGATGTAAATAAATTACAAACATCCACTGTAACAAACACATTGTCGTTTTGATATTTATAAACCTTCATCCTATTCAAAAAATCCCACGAATCTTTCAAAATATGGGAAAACTTCTTTATTCCGTTCTGCAAATGATGGTCCAAATATTGACTTATGAAGCAGGTTTTATTTCTTTTGCCATCCACTATTTGTCTGAATTTTAGGTTATCAAGTCCCTTGTGTATCTTTGGAATACCAAAGATACCACTAATATGAGGATAATTGTTCCATAAAAAATTATAGTCTTTTTCCGATATTTGTCCTTGATATAACATGTCTTGTAACCCCATGTCAATATCTCTATAGGCAATATTAATCTCATTTAAACTAACCTCCATATATGAGTCTTCCATTAACATTGTTGACATATAAGATATGTAATCACTTTTATCCACCACCACTACACCATTACCCTTGTCGGGTTTCATGATGCGGATAGATTTCATTTCCTGTATATTATTCAACAATTTCTGTTCATCAGGGGTCATATTCATATGTTCCTGCTCTTTGTATGTTCTAAAATATTCCCTAATGTCTCTTTCACTGATTTTTTCAAATAAAGCCACCATTCCATTCATTGGTGGATTATACGTACTTGGTTTGATTAAAGAGAAATGTCTTTCTGTCTCCTGATTAATGTTGTTATTCTGGAATAAAATTTGTAGATTTATCTTTCTGGCAAATAATTTCAAATCAATGATAGAATTTACCAAATTACCTTTTCTGCAAGGAACGAAATTAAATCCCTTTGAAAAAAAATTGGCATATTCCATTCCTAATTTAACATTAGAATAATTATATACCTTAAAATCCTGACTTGAATTAACAATTATAACTGGGTTACTCAACCCTGTATTTGCCCTATATTCCTCACCAGATGGATTATTACTTGAATTTACCTGTACTGTATTTTCCATATACTCCTGACTGTTGCCCATGTTCACAAAATCTAAAATACTCGTATTAAAACCTCCGTTACTGTGTGTATCAAAAATATTAAAAATATTGTCACTGTCATTCAAAACTCTATTGATAGCATCATCATTATGTACATCCTTATTGGTGTCATTAATTTCATACACATTGTCTACAATATCATAAGTACTTAAACATAAAAGTCCGCTGTCAGTTAAATTGAAATTAACTGATGTGACCTCATGATTTACGTGTGTGTCCATGGAAATATTAATGTCTAATTGTCCGTCGTGTGTGGTCAAAATTCCATTAGTATCAGCTGGAAGTAATGGGAAATTGTTGTCGGCTCTTACCTGGGTTGTATTAACTGATGTCCCAAAAACGTTACCATCGTCGGTATCTCTTGTAGTACATCCCATAAAATGTGGTTCACACGTAAGTCCAACAGTATCCTTGTAAACCATAGTCAAACCACTGTTATTAGACTTTGAACCACAGTACCCAAACTCTGTGGCTCCTACTGTCCCCCTCTCGTCTATCTGTACACTCCCCACGCATTGTTGGTTGCATGTCGAAAAAACTGCTGCCTCTTCGGACGCGCTCCAAATGAATCGTATTCTTCCTTCTCCATGTTGTCCTTCCGGATTTTTAACCTCTCGGATCTCCTCGGAATGTCATCCGTTGGGCTGCTATCCTCGCGGATCTCGCTATTGCTAAACTCACGTTCCTCACGGGAAGTGACATCATCAAACGACCCATGTCTTCCTATATTGTTCCCTGTTGAATAGTTGCCATGGATACCAACAGGTTTACTAGATTTGGGATATATATTACCGTTTTCGTAAATTTTAATGTCACGTTGAATTTTCTTAGTCTTCTTAGTATAAATGTTATCACAACTGCTGTCCACTTCTTTGATAATGTTAATATAGTTCGTGTAATATTGCTCGAACAACAAGTCCTCACTGATTTTATCATTTAATTCTTCCAATTCCTTCACCAAGCCATCTATCTTGACCTCATTAAATTTAATCATAATTTCCATGATACTGATACCAGTCTTATTAAATAATGCATGCAACTCCTTAAGCATAAGTTGGTTACTGTCACATCCATTAGGGTATCTCCACAAGCGTAAACCTTTGGGCACAATACCCAATTCTATATTTCTTTTTAAGTAGCTGTTCTCCAACTGAGTCCGTTTTAATTTAAACAGACTTCTTTCAAACAGTTTAAGCATATCCTTTAGCGGTCTTGAAATACATTCTCCTGCAGTAGATTTAGTACGTTTGTTTTCTCCATTAAAATTGTAGTCATTGACTTTCCAAATTTCACTGTTAATAATATTAACATTCCTGTTAGGCGCTGAATAACCATTGTTAGCTCTGTCATCCCTCTTGGTTGTACACCGTGAATTCTCCGGTGTAGTCTGGGTAAGTGGCAAACCCATACTTTCAGTTGAAGAACCGATAGGATTGCTGACCTCTTGCTGTAACAAATTTTGAATTAAAACTGAATGTTCATTAAGCTGTTCCTTGATTTGCTGCAACATATTTACCAGGTCAACCGGAGATGACTCGCCCTCCATTGTTCACAACTAGGAACCAAAATAAGTACTCCAAACCGAATAAACTGGATGCGAGTTCCAGCCTTCCTGGAAACAGCTAACAAGCAAACCAACTCAAAGCTGAAACATTGGCTTTTTCCCAGCCAAAATGACAGCCACTGCCATCCCTCTACACAAAGGTGGATCATCCACTTAACCAGGCAATTATAGGCCCATTAGTCTGACTAGCCTGATCTGCAAGGCCATGGAACAAATTATCATGCACTATATAAACAAGGACATTGTCAACCTCCAAAAGCTTCACCCCACACCCTTTGGTTTTTGTCAAAGGGAGATCATGCCTGTTAAACTTGGTCAGTTTCTTCAACATAGTCACCAAAGCCATGGAAAATGGTGCACACCGCCTACCCTGACCTAGCCAAAGCCTTCAACACTTTATCCCATTTGGGCATAATAGATAAACTCTCCCAGCTAATTATCAACCTGTATGTTACCAGATGAGCAGCTAACTAGCTCACTGATAGAACCCGCTCAGTCAAAATAGGGGAAGCTTCCTCTAGTAGTAAACCTGTAATGAGCAGTGTACCCCAAGGATCAGTCTTGGGGCCTCTAGTGTTTGGGATATACTTTTCTGAGGTGCAAGCCAACGCCAGTGGTCTGCAGCTGACCAAGTTTCTTAAATTCCCCTACTGATGTGAACAACCTCCAAGAGAGCCTTACCCAGACTAATGACTGCTGACAGAGCATGGCCTTAAACTGAATGCCAAGAAATGCATCATTATCCCCTTTGGGGAAATGGCATCCCCACTAATTAGAAGAGGGCCCCAAGACCAATCCTTGGGGTACATTGCTCATTACAGGTTTAATAACAATGTACTAAGCATGCAATCAGTCATGAAGGAGCTGGGCACCCAGGTTGATAGCAACCTGACTTTTGACTACCACTTTGCCTCCATTGTTTCTACATGGTCCACCTCATAAATAAGGGTATTTCATCCAGGAACAAGGAGGTCATAACATCCCTGTACTCTTCCCTTATCACACCCATTATCACACCCATTATCAGATACAATGGTACCTTGCCAAGCACATGCAGCTGCTGGAGAGACCACAGGGGTTCATGACCAAGAAAATTCAGGGACTCAAGCATCTATCCTATACAGATAGACTAAAAGCCCTGTCCCTCTACTCGGTCACATTCTGACTACTCAGAGGTGACCTGTGTCTGGCATACAAGGTCATCTCAGACCCAGCCTTCATGGAGTTGCTGCATATCCATAAGTCAAACTCCACTCACAGAACCTGCACACAAGTCCTCAACCTGGATTGTGACATTAATAGAACTTGTTGGTGGGATAGATTTGTGTATTCTGTGGAATAGACTCCCTCTCCATGTCAAGCAGAGTACCTTTCTAGCCCTCTTTAAGAGGAAACTGGACGACTGGTTGAGAAACAGAAAATACACCCCTGTGATTCCACCTGTGTCCCTGCTGGACAGGGGCAACAGGTGCTGACTTTGTGGGAACATGGGCGAAATTCTTCGCTATGCTTATAATGGCCTCCGGGTTAATGGTCTAGTATCATCCTATAAACCTAAGAAAAGGGGAACATACAGCCTGAATAAATGCAGCGCAGGGGAGCGTACAACCTGAGTAAACTCAACATTGTCATGTTTCCTCTTCTTTGTAGTCCTTCATAAACTTTCTGATGGGTTTAGTGTGGCATTAGTGGGAGATGACTTTAATGTGATCTAAGAACCCTTAAGGGTATTAACACATTTGGTGTTGAAATGTTCTAGGGGAAGCAAATTGCTGTAATGAACTCTTGTTGCCTGTAGTTTATTATGTGTGAGCATGAATTAGGTTATACAGTTTATTTTGCTGAAAGGAAGAGTTTCCAAAGTAGATAAGATTATTGGAAACTGTTAAGCATGGACTCTATCACAAATCAGTGAAATGCTTATATTTCCATTTCCTCTTTGCTGAAGACAAAATGCCCATGGATGTCTTTTTGGGTGGAACTTAAGACAGAACTTATAAGGGTTGGAGAATTTGGTCTTTTGCAATCAAAGATAAGGAATATATTGCATTTATTAAGCAAGAACAAGAGGTTGCCTGCTGTATTGACACAAATCATCTGAGAAACATGCAGTATGAGTATGCCTGAAAGCTTTACATTGTGTTTAATAGATATCTGTTCTGTGGTAAAGGAAAAACTTTAAGGAAAAATGGTCTTTTCATAAAACAAAAACAAAAAACTTATTGCAGAAATGGAAGAAAATACCATGCAGAAAAAGGAATACCGATTTTAAGGATATGTAATAGTATAAGGAATATATGGCTAAAGATGACTTAGTTGAAGACTTACATGATGAGCTCCTTCTATTGGAAACAAGCATCTTTACAAACATGGTCAATGGAGGATTGTTTGGGAATATTTTGGCTATCAAATGCAAGGTGATACAAAGCATTTTAAAACTTGTACAAACAGCTGTACTCTGATCCAGATAATTTCAGCCAGGAGCATGAAGTGCACTTTCCAAAATTCTTGCATCACTTGTATCAACCTCAAGTGACCATAGAAAAAGGAACATGTTATATAGCCTTATATCAATGCAGGAAGTACATGGACTGATCAAATCAATAGTGCTGGGCAAAGTCCCATGGACAACTTTATAGTTGTTTGAAGAAATCAAGAATGAAGATATACCCTGTATGTGAATATACCAGAGTAGGCTCTTATCGGGGTCCATCCCCTCCCTTTATGATTCAGCAGTAATACTTCTCTCTAAACCAGGGATGGAGCCGAAGATTGAAAATAAGTAAAATAATTTCTTTGATAAGTGTGGAAACTACAGTCTTTGTTAAGATGCTAACAAAGAGAATACATGCACCCTTAGCTGTTCTAAAGCACGCAAATCTAGCATATTTTTAAAAATGGCCATATACCATGTACACACTTTTCTGCCTTTTACATTAGTAAACTATACATATTTTAAAGAACATTTCAATCAGTCTCTGTCCCTTTCTTTGGGTCTACATTTGCTCCCTCCTGCTTTTAGCAAAGCTAGTAAATCTCTGTATTATGATACCCAACCAATGAAAATAGCAGGGTCTGCTTCATCATCTCCACAAAAACTATCCAGAGTTGATTGACAGAAGTATCACTTGTACACTTTTTTTTCTTATTGGCAGCATAAATCCTTCATAGATTAAGAAAGTGGAAAGTAGGCATATCCTAACACAGTTTACAATACATAAATGAAAAATCCTTCTGTTTGATGATGATGAGTGTATACTCCTTGGAAAGATTACTGCACATGAAATCCCTTTACTTGAGAGAACGTTAGAGCTATTCAACAAGATCCTGGATTTGGAGCTGAATTAGTCAAAAAATTAAATTTTTCACAGTTACTACCCTTGTCTCCCAAGGTTGGGAGGGTGGCCTAATGGTTAAGGTGTTTGCCTTACAAACACAAGGTACAGGATTTGAATCTCACAGGGGATAATTGGCTAGGCTTAAAATGGCTTGCAAGTGCAGTTAGCCTAGTACTAATCTATGAATCCAAGTAAATAGCCCACAGCTTACATTCTGTATTTGTCCAGATCCCCCCAGATATTTGAGGATGTTTTTGCATCCATCCGTCTATATATCATGTGGTTCGGATTAATTATAAGTCTCTGTAGGGATAGTTGCTGTTTAATGCTGATATCTGGCGATGATTGTCCTTTAACACTCATAGCCAGAATTAAATATGTTCTTCTGCTTTTAATACTGTAGTTTTCTGGTACTTCCATACAAAGAATAACAATATGAGTCTGCAAAAATTCATAATCTGTCATTGAAGTACATATGGCAAGGGAAGAAGTACAAGGTCCCTGATATGTTCACTTGACCTTCAGTTCAGATTGAGGAACACAGCTGTGTAATTTTAAGTTGTAAGCCTCTGCCTTTTTACTACAAAAGATATTGCATATACCTAATTCTTCACCCATAGCAGGCCCAAATGAAGGCAAACCTGAATGGCAGAACTTCCATTAATGCCATGTGTTGTTGTACAAAGAAAATCCCACAGAAGTTTAGGAAATTGTGCACACTGCTTGTGACATATAGGACAGTAATACCAAATCTAAGTAAATGAATGAATATCACAGCACCAGTGGGATGAAATATTCCATTTTGGGGGCATCTGCACTTGAGATTAGATGACAAAATGATTATATTGAGAAGAGTTAATCTCTGGAGATACACAGGATTATATCCCTGCTGGTATTACCAGCAAAGGTAATATTCACGTTGTCTTCCTTCCAGAAACTCCAACAGAAATTTACTTTACTAAAGTCCAATAGGTAGAAATACTTACAGTTTAGGAATGTCGGTTACTTCTTCTACATGGAGATACAATCTCTCAGAATTCACAATCACTACTTTTATGCGTACAGTTTCTTCCTTGACATTTGCAAATCTAAGAAGTGGGTGTTAACTCAGTATTCAGCTATGCTGTAGAGTGCATCTTACATTCTACGGAATATTGTGATGAGACAGCTGTAGACGTTTAGGAGCAATTGCTTAAGTTATTGAACTGTACTTTCAAATTAATTTAGTGCTAGCTGAAATTTTTTTGCGGGGGTTGCTGGATGCTGGACCAAAGCAAGAGTTTGAGACAGATCATCGATTATTCATGCCAAACCTATAAATCAGAACCAGCAGATGCAAAGCATAAGGTCTGGTAGAGTACATGGGTGGACCAAATTTGGCAGACGACATCCTCCATAGTTTTTAGGATTACCGGCATAACACTTCTGCTATAGTCAGATTCATGGATACTGGACAACATTCAAGAATGAATAAAGATGGCAGATGTTCAATATAAATTAATTGTTCAGTTTATAGCAGTTACTGGCTGTATGTGGCAACAGTGGTGTATTCCGCACCAGATTTGGAAGTGGACAACACTATGCATGCTGTAAGAAGGTATACATCTAGAAGTGGAATAGCTCTCAGGGTGTTTATTTTGTTTAGAAATTGATTCAATCACATGGCCTAAGGTTAAAAGATTGCTAAACATACTGATGAATTAATTGCACTGTAAAATAAGGACCTTAGAAAGTTTTCCAACTTTTTTAAATAAAGTAATCTTTAGCAGAATCCTTGTGTATCATACTCTTAAAAGTATAAGTGTATACAGACTGATAGTTTATTGACTCCATAGTTTATTTTGGGAGGTTTATTAATGTTAATTGAATTATTTAGCTAGACACTTGGTTAGGAAGTGAATAATGCTATATGGTATATGTTCACATGGGTGTACAACATAAATGAATAGCATACCAAGTTTAAATAGTGTTGCATTTCTTCAAGTTTAGCTAAATTATGGCAACAGTGCTTGATGTATTGATGAATTATCTTTTCTACAACTGGGATGTGATGGCTTTATTCTGACACACTTATAGATAAATGTTTAAAATTAAACTAAATAATAGGCTTCAGTCTGTTAGTACATACCAAAAAGTAGCAATGTTTCTCAATTAAAGCTACAGCTAAAAGGGTTAACTGAGTTTTAAGGTAGTGAAAATCAAAGTGATTAAGGGGGCTGGAAGATACTGTATGTTTTAATAGATGGACAATAAGGTTAGAGGGCAGAGCAATGTCAAGTGGAAAAGTAAAAGCAGCTTTTATTGGAAAGAAATCAATCTATACCTGACATTTTATTGATATCAACTATTATACCATAATATACTAAGACAAAAACAACAGACATGCGATCTACATAAAATGTTTGCATAGTTTTGATTAAAAATAACTGGAATATTTTGATTATACAAACTTGGATAACATTTGATGAATAATGCACCTCAAGATTTTTAATTTTGTTCGAATATAAGGAGATGTTTTTCGATCCCATCTACATATTTAAGCAACAGAAGTCACTTTTGTAAATATTCCCAGGGCAATAACTGGATTTGACTGATGCTGCTGTGTATTAATAAGAAGTAAATTAAACTTTAAAGCCAATATATTGCAGCTTATTTGATTAATGAAACTTTTATTTATAACCAGAGAGGTTCTGTTTGCAAAATTTTACTGCAGGACAGGGATGCATTTTAAATGAGACATTAAAGATGGAGCAGGTTTGAGTAGTTCACTATCATTTATAATAAATGAGAATCATTTGCAATACTTTAGTCACTGAACAAATTTCCCATAAATCCAGCTGACTGCAAACATTTGCTTAAAGTGCTTTACAGTATCTTAACATTCCGTAGTAATTAAATACAAGATGCAGTCAACATATAATTACCAAATGAAACAGGAGAACAATGAATGAGTGAATAAACGAGCAGAAGTGTGAATGAGCCAATTACTAGGAAAGACTTTTTAAACATACTTATTATATAGTCATGATTTTAATATTTTCTTACATATACTGAAGTTACCATTGCTCAGTAAAATGTCTTTAAATAATGTACTGCGTGTTTTATTCTCAGACTTTTCCTGAACCGTGTGTGTGTGTGTGTGTGTGTGTGTGTGTGTGTGTGTGTGTGTGTCTTGGCAATACTACATAAGTGAAATTTGCAAATGTGACTACCACAAATAGCATAATAAGCAATAAAAGACATAGACCTTCTGATATAGGGAGGTACTCAGCAACATATACAACATAAAGACACAGTGCAGAATAACAACTATGTCATAGCATGATGAGGCTCGCTGATGCAGGACTGGCCACATTCTTAGAAAAGGACAGAACAGTATGTTAGAGCAGTCGTGTCAATGGCAGCAGTCACAATACTTCACTGTAGTTATATGGCCAACCTATGAGCAGTTAACTGACCAAAGTGACAAGAACAGTAAAGTGGCATGCCCGAGGCTATGCACATGCACATATGCAACAAAACACCTTGTAGTAGCAATTCAGACACTTTGAGCCATACACACAATGCCAGAAAAGCAAAGTGCAAGGTCAATGTATAATGTAAATGGAGAGGAAATTGGGAGAATAGATAAACAGAAAAAGAGAAACAGCAAGCAGAACACAAGTGCGTTGCCTTAAGATTGATAGATATGGAGACATTATAGACATCTCTGTCAGCCATACAAGGATGCACTCTGTAGTTTCAGTGCAGATGTTTAACTGCCATTGCATTTTGGACACAAGCAGCCACTGCACCTGATGACAGCTGAAAAAGGAAGACATTTGGTAATGCCACTTTCGTATTCTTGTCACTCTCAGAAGAGGATCTTTACACCCTCCTAAGAGTTGGTCACACATGCTATGAGTGAACCTGCCAGGTCATCTTCAGCAGGACAACATCCATCCTCTTGATCCAAAGCATGCCTGGAGACTGGGGATGACAAAGCATAAGGCACATCAGCTGATACAGCCTCGGGTGCCTGCTGCATCCCACATTCTACACCTCAGGAGAACCTGTAGAAAGATGAGAAAAAAAAAACAGAAAGAGAATACAAAAGACACACTAACACATATGACTTTTGCAAATAAAATTGTATTTGTAAAGTACAGCTATGGATATGGTATAGATACCCTACTTCCTGAACAGTTTGTCACACCTCTGGAAATGGGCTTCTCTGTTCTCAGATGTTGCAAAAGAAAGGAGGAACAATTCAGTGTACCATGGCTATGTCAAAAGAAGGCAATGAAAAACAATTTTCTACATTCTTTTTTACTATAAAAAATTTGTACATTCTCCCTGACTATTGCCTCCCACAATTGGAACAGGTTGGGTGGAGCATTTGTGGTTTCTACATCAAACCTGGCACTATGTACCAGAGTGGGGAAGCCACTGTCGTCACTTTTTACTCTGGCAAGTTGGTAGAAGATATCAGCTTTATATAATAGGCCATGGTAATGACCTAGTACATGCTTCCAATAGTCTTTGTGCAACAGATACAAAAGATCTCTCCTTACTGGGTGAACCAAGTAACCCAGCAGATACCAGAACTTGAACACACCATGTCAACTTTACTCATCTTTATAAAGACAATAATTGTAGACACATCTACACAACCTCTTATTTTGATGCATATCACTGGGCAGAAAAGATACCCTTGCAAAGGTATCAGCAGCATGGAGTTTATATGCTGAGGTTATAGCAGGCTCTGGGCAAGAGCAGAGTCTGCACTTGACCCATTAGTTCAGGAATAGAGAGTGATGCGAGAATGCTTGCTGTGCCTGGATATGACAGTGTAATGCATTATGGCAGGGATTCTGAGGCAATTACATGATGTTATCCATTATCATATTTACCTCACTATGAGTTTAGTTTTAGCATGACAAAAAAGGAGAGTTGCCATATTGGGAGATACCATGTTAAGATGAGCTAATCAGAAATATGAATTTATAGCACAGAAATTTGACCTGTGATATAAGAAAGAAAAAATACTCCTTGTAATGCACCTCTTTTCTGCAATTTGCACACATAGTGCATGGTTTCAACAGAGACAGGAGAGAATCAATATATGGGGTGTGATAATATTGGTCAAAGGCAAATCAGATAAATATCCATCTGGGCCGGGCTTGCAATGATAATGAACATAGCAAAAGTGCACAGCAGGTGAATGTCCAGATACAGAGACTCAACAACATGAAAGGGAAATGTCCCTTCTGAAAGGGGCCCAATGTAATCTGCACATAAGAGCATAAGATTAGTTTGTAGAGGAAACAGTAACCCATGTGTTTACATTAAAGCATGGGTTTTGCATAAAAAGTGGCTGGATATATACGATATCTGCAGCACTTCTGTCCGTTAACATACTCCTGCAAAAATGTGGGCAGTGATTACATGGTAAGTGCTGCTATTGCCATGGTACAGGGTGGGAACGGTCATAGCCTGATAGCAGATGGATACATGGCCATCAGCTGGAAGGGAGATAGCTGTAAGTCATATGTGTCAGAACAGTCTAACAAACATACACACACACACACACACACACACAGAAATACTGACTGTCATGTGTCATGGCCCCAACATACTGCCAATAGATGGAAAAGTCTCCATGTAGAGATAGAGTTATTACTGCAGGTATGTGCATTTTGATCCAAGACAAAACTGCCAAGGCATTATGGGACAATATTTGAAAGGGAGTGGTGCAGGCCATCAGTTCTGTGGGTAACCATAATGGGAAACTAGTACAGGTGCCTCACAGGGTCATCAATATATTACTGCAAGCAACGACACTGTCACAGGCAGGTGGGTGTAGTCTCATACTTGGTGCTGGCTTGGATGTGGCAGCAGGGCTGGATGGCTGGATGGATGGTACCAGGTTAATAACTGATGCATTGCTTTGCTCCTTTTTCACACCAGGTTAGCCCTACACTGTCTGCACAGCAGACCTTTTCCTGTTTCTGCTTTTACTCCACACTTAGAATGCCTCCTGCCTTCTTTACTGTACTACTCATGTTCCCTTCTCTCCAGGTCTGTTATCTTGCTATCTGTTCTTTCCCTAAACTTGCAAATGCAAGTAGAATTAATAACTATTTAAGCAGATGTGATCAAGATCGGTTACATTATTTCAAAGACTGCTTGTAGTGTGACTTTTGCTACAATTGCTGAAAAGTGTTTGAGACAATACAGGAAAGACAGCAAAGGTCTGCAGTGTAGAAACATAATATGTCTTTGCCGCTATCTGGATAATTCTTTTGTCCTAAACTCAGGCTGAGTAAGTCATTGTTTGGGGGAATGTCCATAGGGCTACCTGACCATCCTACGGTTCTTACAAATTCAAACTTGTATTTAATGCCTGGATTTGTGCCTAAAGCTCTGCACATCTGAAAATTGCAGCGGTTCTCATAATTTCAAAAGGTTTGCCAGTTGGGTTCAAATCTACTGCTGCTGTCACAATATGGGATTTAATTGGATATAAAGTGTAATTATTATTTTGCTGGTTATGTGTTATTGTTTCTCATTGAGAATGGACATTTAAGATTCAAACTAACTTGGTTAATTCTGTTATAAGAGAACTTTTTACTTTTCCACACTATTGAGTAAGATTTTTGAAATGTTTATAAACACCGTCCATCTAATTCTCAATTGCTTCAATTGAATTTGTTATTAAATTGATGTGAGATGAGTCATTTCCTGGGCTCTTCAGAATGGAATGGTGCCTTTTTCTTACTTTAGTATTGCATTCCAAGGTGTTTTGTATTAATGCAATTATTTATAAATGAAATGTTTATCTTTAAATATTGTGATCTAGGTTTATGGAGGTCTGTACTGCCAAATCACATTACATCAAAAGGAAGAAGTTCTCTGGCAGAAATGTTTATTTAGTGACTTAGAAATTATCACATGTAGGCTTCAACTGCAAGGCATATGCTGACATTTCAGTGATTTCAGAGTTAATATAATATTGTTCCTCTACAGTCAGTGAAATGAAGATCCAGGCATGATAGAAGTTTGTTTAGATCATGAGTAAAGTCTTTCAGATGACCTCAAAATGTTGTCAACCATCCAGCAACTCAGAATATGTGAACATCGCCTAGGTCTGTCTCAGCAAGTGCTCAACTATGGATGTTGCTGAGAGGTAAAAGGTAAACTGTGAAGGACTGCTGAACCCAGGGGACGTGTCCTCCTCTAAGAGACATTGCCAGATGGAACTGATAAAATTGTGCACATTTTTCTGAAGATGAGGCCACTGTGGTGACTGAACAGCTCTGCAGTAGCAAGGATATTGGAGTTGATGAGATCCATACTGATCCTCTGCCCTCACAAATACGAGAAACACTACCTCTCCCAGTGGTCAAAACAAAAGTTTTTAAGTATGTTATTTTGAGAATTGACTCCATAGTTAAAAATATTTGCCATAGCTCTACTAGGTTGGTTAGAGATCTCTCCCATCCAGGTTCACTAGTAGCCTAACCCCCTTGCTTTTTCCTCTTTCTTTTACCTTTCATACGTCTACCTACTCTGGCCTAAACTGAGTCACCAGTACTTTCTAGTCTTTACCAGTCTTTACGGACCACCCCTCACATTTCTATTCCACCCTCTGCTCACCATCTTATCTTCTTTCCATCCATTAGTTTAATCTCCATTGATTTTTATTATTCTCCTCTCTCCTTTGTATTTCTGTCTGTGTAACACTCCTCTGCTGTAAACTTGCCCTGACTACTGTGACTCTTTGATCATTCCACCTTCTCTGAGCTACCCTCCTAGCTTGGTCCTACTCCCTTGCTAACCTTTTTCACTCTGTGGCTGATAAGCTATTTTTCTACAGCAGTTGAGACTCGGGGCTAACCCTGCTCCGTTCACCCTCGCTGTGCTCGGGCTCACTTCGCTCACCTTCTAACCCCATTCCCACCCATCCCCCATATCCTCTCCTTTATACTTATTTCTCTGAGACATCCAAAGTTTAACACCACACCCCTTCCTGTCCTACTAACCTATCTCTTTCTCTACCTGTCCCATCCTTTCTCTCTAGTTGCATAAATATTACGACTGATTCTAACTCTCCTCTCTCTTTCTACCCCACTCTTCCTGGTGCCTTCCTCAACCCTACTCACAGTCCTTATTAATCTATACACTTTCCTGATAAACTTCTACCTAAATTAATAGGCAACAAATTACTCTTAGTCTTTAAAATGTGTATCACACTCTGTTCCATTATTTATCTCCCTCCTTTACTTTTCCTCACATCTTTGACCATCTTTTACCCTCATTTAACACCAGTAAACAATAGCCCTACCAAATATCAAGAATACATCTTCTCTTATCCACAGCAATCTGTCGACATCACTTCATCTATCTTCCTTCTTAACACTCCTCTACCTAAAATTAGAATCCCTCCTTCCTGCATTATTCATTCTAAAACTAAAACAAAATATATTTACAGCTATCTTTACAAATACAAATCTCACCTCCTCCCTACTATCTTACTTCTATCAGGTGACATTCAACCCACCCAGGACCAGCAAAAGCCTCACTGGTCAATGATACTACTCATTCTAAACAACATGCCCCGACCTTGCCAAAAAACATATCTCATTTTATTCAATGAATATTAGAAGTATACTCAATAAAACTAGTGTGTTCTATGCCTGTGTAGCCTACCATACCACAGATGTAATCACCCTTACAGAAACATGGTTGACCACATATCCCACATAGTGATATTCTTCCCCCAGGGTATAATATACTTCACCTTGATCGCCCAAAAAAGGGGGTGGAGTAGCTATCATCTACTCTAACCATCTAACCCTCATTTGTATTAAAGAACAAATCCCACTTTTCCCCCAGCTGAAATCCAAGCAGCAAACCTTAAAACTCAATAATTTAATTACCATCACAGTAGTAGCCATCAATATTCCTCCAGGAGATAATATTCTCCTGCTCAAAAACTTTCTCTCCAATCTCACTGAACACTACTTGCATGAAACAATTCTCCTTGGTGATGTTAATATAAATTGGATAGCTCTAAATAACCCTAACTCTACCACAAGTATTAATCTACATGCATTTACTCAACTAATATTTGAACTCACCCACTACAACAACTCACAAATTCCTAGTACCCTACTAGACTGGATACTAGTATCTGCCAATTCTATATATCATAACCCAGAAACCCTACCTAGTTGCCTTAGTGATCACTCACCAATAAAAGTTACGAGATTTACTCAATAGATACATAACTTGTCAAAAACTATCTAGATTTTCTCCTGACACCATTAAGACCCTTCTCACTAGAATAAATTGGAGCCACCTTAATGAGCTCTCACTGGATGAAGCAGTCCAATCCTTAACTCCATCTTCCTTAATATACTAAACTCACTTTCACCCCTTCGTACTGTTAGATTAAAATCAAAAATATCCCCATGGCTCTCCAAGGAAACCTGCTCTCTCATGAAAAACAGGGGTAGGCAGTGGAAAATCTGGATGAGATATAAACGCCCCTCTGACTTGCAAAAGTACAGAGAGCTTAGAAACTTGACCAAAAAACTCATTGCTAAAGATAAAAAGGAATTCTATTTTAACCCACCTACAGCACAACAATTAAATCCCCAAAATTTTGGAAGTCAGTCAACCAAATACTACATCCTGGAAACCCCACCTCCCCTAATCCCTACCCTAATATGACACATGAAGAAACTGCCACTATCCTTAACACCTTTTTCATAGAAACTGTAACAAAGATGGTTGATACAAACTCTCCCTCTGCTAAAGATTCTAATCTCACAGTTCCATCTCCTATTTCCAACTCCTCTAAACCTTTTTCTTTGCAACCTGGATCTACTACTTATATCAAATCTCTTCTATCCAAATTAAAACCCTACTCTACGTCTGCTGACAACATTCCTTTCTACTTCCTCCAGCTAGCTGCCAATAATCTTGCTTTTCCTGTATCTATCTTTATCAACCACACTATCACTGAGTCTGCTGTTCTGTTCCATCTACCAAACTATTGCTCTAACTTATCTTCCAATATAGCTCACTACACTCCATCTAGATCACTTCGAAGCTTTGACCAAGACCTGCTACTTATCTATAAATTTAGGACTAATACGGGATGCAACTTATATAGTTACCATCCTACTATTACATGGAACAAACTTCTTCTTCAAATTAGGTTACTAATTCAACCAAAACAATTCAAAGTAGCTGCTAAAGAACACTTAAAAACTCTCTGGCCATGCCTCTGTTCCCACCCGACTTCAAATGTCCCCCCATCCCTAAATATACTACTCCTATCTTTATCCTCCACTCTCCATTGCTTCTACTTCCCTACCCCCCCCCCGCTTTCCCTACCAGTCATACTCAACTTAGATGTCTTAAGCCTTAGCAATACTCTTTGCTTTTCAAAATACCTCCTCTAAATTGTCACCTAATAACAAAGAATGTTCTGTACAGAACTATGCTTTCATCTCATATTTCCTGTAAATTAATGATGGCTTGCAAATATAACAAAAATGTTTAATATTTTTTTCTAATACTTGAAATTACCTTTCTGAATAAGTTTATGTAAAGTTTTATTTTTATATGAACATCTGAATATGCAATTTTTTAATGTACTGTATAATGTTTTGGAGCTTTTCTCCCCAGGCCTCCACTGAAAAGGGCTATTCTCAGCTCAGTCGTACTTTTACCGGTCAACAAATGTAAAGTAAATAAATTAATATTGTAGGGAGTGGATATTGTTGGTGAGTCATGGTTAATAGACCTTGTTAATGCTAGAGATAAAAGGGATTGATACACTTAGGCATGGTCTCCATTTTCAAAATGAAGGACAAGAAGGTGTGTTTCAGTTAGAGTGGATAAGAGACTCTGGCCTTTTTTGAAAGACTATGCCAGGGTGTTGGACAGAGGAGTCTAACATAGTCAACTCTATAATTCACTAGAAGCAAAGCATATATGATCTTGCATGTGAAACAGTGGACTTTGTTTTTGCATGGACTTTGAAAGGGTAAGGTATATTATAGCAATAACCTATGGCTGCGTGTGGCTAGTGCTGGAATTACCCATGGTTTGTGTGGTTTGGTCATGAGGGCGAAGATCCACCTATTCTTTATGTAGTCAAGAGCAGGGAGTGATGCTTGCTCATTTTCTTATCATGCAATATTTCTTTGTGACTGTACTATCTTACTAGAAAGTTCATAGGCTCTGGGAAGCACATGCCCAAGTTGTCAGTCACTTTGGAATATAATATAGTTGCTTCTTCTCCATAAAACTGAGTACAACTTTTGAGATGAACAGACGGCAAACTTAGTTACAATGCCAAATATATCAAGAAGATGTACTGAAGGAGATTAGTAATATCAATATCGCTCGATGGTTTTTCATTGGTCCTCAGGCAGATTTTAATATGAACTAGAAAACAAAAGTAAGGAAAGGCTGAATTTGTACAATTATTTGCAAATTTCTGCAGATTATTCTTTATCTCTGAATTTTTCTTCCATTGAAAGGTGAATTAGGACATTTTCAATTTCCTGAAGGATGAGCTTTCCACAACTATCACAACTTGAGACTGAAATGACCAATTTCCAAAATATATTCCCTATAGCAGAGGTCGGAATTTCATTGGGAAAATTAAGTGCAGACCTCAGGAGAAATTTCAGCCAACATTTTCTCTCCATTTGATAGATTCAGTCTCTCTCTCTGAAAAAAAGGCATTTTTGAACCACTCAATCCATGGAAGGAACTCACTGATAATAAATATGAAGTATCAGCCATCCTATCTTACTATACCCCTCTGTTTGCTTCGGGAGGTAGACTGTCTCAATTTTAGTACCCCTGGATTAAAATCCCCATGGGGAAGTGTCTGAAAGAGCTGTGAAAATGTACAAGGCTGGAATCATTTTGAAGCCACTTCTTCATTTGATTCTTAAGGCATTAAAATCTTTGCTAAAGAAAGCGAACCCACTGTTTCAACTCCTGTTATGTAAATAGTGTAATAAAAACAGTCACTCTTGCACTATCAATCGTATGTTTTACTCAGGATATCTGCCCTGTTAGAATTTTATTTTTATTTTTATGCAATGTAGAATCGTATCATTTTGTAATTGAATTCACCTGTTAGAAATTTTATGCAATGTGCTGAATCAAATCTTTTTGTTATCATTTCAGTTTAAATTGCTTCACTTGGCTATTATTCAATTTCTCATTTACAAAGCTTAAATTACAGCTGTGGCTCTGAGGGATGTTTACTGCCATATTACTATCTCCCCATCTCAAGCAATTCTGTAGCTACAAGGTGAAAGATCCCGAATTTCTGTTTGTTGTTTTACTATTCAGTCTATCCATGAGGTACTCATCTTGAATCTTGACAGCTTTCAGGAAAACAGGTATGTATATTTACTTATACCTGCAAGGACTTTTCAGTCTCCATAGCAGAGATGTTTTTTATTTATTTATTTATTTGTTTGTTATTCCTACAGTCTATAGGCTGGACTACATCTAAATTAAAATAGTATACTTTACTATACAAACTCATATGGTAAGCTCAACAAAATAAGACAAACATTATGATGGTTTTATTGTTTCTTTGGGCTACAACCTAGGCCAGACTGCCAGTGATGGCTTGTTTTATGTGTCTAGGATATTTATTTATTTATTTATTTATTTATGCATAGCCAGCATACTCAAAATAAGCCATAATTTACCTCATATGAGAAACATGTCAGCTTTGTAATCTACACAATACTGTGTGTAATGCCTTGCTTCTTTATGCTGTTTGAGTTATCTATACTAAGGCCAGGTGTCAGCCTCACTAGTAACCAGTGTTAAAACTTTCTTTTTATTTTTATGCAATATAGAATCATGTGTCATTTTTTTAATCAGATCGATTGTTAGACATTTTATGCAATGTGCTGAATCAAATCTTTTTGTTATCATTTCCATTTAGATTGCTTCACTTGGCTGTATATAGCCCTGTAACAAACTCACTCCAGTTGTATATACTTCATGTCACACTATTGTTTATTCTCCAGTAATGTAGGTATGTCAAATGTATTTGCTCTATGTTATGTGCTTGTTATTGTATCTATTATATGCTTTCTTTTTTTATTACCTGTGGAGCTGTTCTCCCCGGGCCTCCACTGAAAATTGGCTCTTTGGCCCAGTGGACTATCCTGGTAGACAAATGCAAATACATAAATAAATAAATAAATTGTCTGTGTAGTATGTGGAATCACATGATCAATCTAATGGATCTTCTTGTCCTCCTGGTCTCACCTGTAGTAAAGATACTGTTGTTTGCAGATGTTTTTACTGATTGAAAGACATCTTTTGTTATCATTACACTTAGTACTTTTCCCAAAAATTAGCTGGTTTCCATGGTGGTATGGCGGTAGCACTGTTACCTCACAGCAAGAGGTTTTTCCATTCGATTCTCGGCTTGACTTGGGAGTGCCTTCTGTGTGGAGTCTGCATGCCCTCCCCGCGGTTGGGTAGCATTCGAAAGACATGCGTGCATAAATGGGCATTCCTTCGTTGAAGGTTGGGCATCAAGCTGGCACCTCAGCGTTTCGTAAAAATCTACTGCCAATCATTAGTGGACCGGACTTCCGCTGTGGCGACCCCTTACCGGGAAAAAGCCGAAAGACAAACAACAACAAGATACTTCAGTTGCCAGTGCAGTTGGCCATCTTTTAAAATTCTTTCACTCAGAGAATGCTCTCTTGTGCTAAAAAGGAGTGTGCTTCCAGCTAAAGGAAGTGCAACCAACATTTCTAGCACTGAAGACATTCAGAAACAGCCTGACCTCAGGAGTATCTCATGTCATCACTATTAGTGCTTTAATCACTCAGGGCTTTCATTGACTGACAGAAGTTTGCTGTACCACTGTGATCTACCAGTGACAATTCTATCACCACTCAGTAATCCATTGTGGTGCAGTAAACTAATGTATAATTCAATATTAATATGTTTTGCAAGAGGGCTGTGTCCTTTGCATTTTCAATGTGGAGACGCTGTCTGCCACATCCCTGATCGTTAAATATAACATACTTGATGTTGCATTGACACAAAGGAAAGAGAAAAAATGTATTTGATTTTCCTCTGCACTAGTGCAATTGACATGATTCATTTATAACTAGTTTTAACACCTTTCATTGAATGCTTGAGGGGCCAGACCCAGGTATATTTAAGATTGCTCATCAATTCATCCTGGTTACAATTAACGGGGTTAGGGAGTTACTTTGCTTTACATCCAAAGAAAGTCTATTCCATAAAAAGATGGGTTATATGAGATATACATCTGCCTCACCAGCAGATCCTAATTATGGTTTTGTGATAGTTAATGTCACCTGAGCAGGTATCAAAGGTGATTTTAGTTTTGCAAATGTGTGGAAGATGAGATAGGACTGGATCATTTGAGGCTCTGTAAGCTAGACAGCAGTCACCGCTAAATAGTTTATAGGAAACAGAAAAGAGAGAGAGTGCTTTAAGGTAGTCTGAGTTGCTCAATGAAGATATGGCTTTTATTATTTTATTGAGGAAATGTTGTGGTCTCTCTGGCTGGGTCATATGCCTAGACAGGTACATGCCAAAGGGGTTACCAAACTTTATTAGGAGCCTAATGGAGGAGGAGTAGAGAGGGATAATGTTGTCCTTAGATCTGGAAAAAATACCCTTCATGATTAGTCTGGCAAGGTAAATTGTTGACTCACAGCAAGAGGTTATTCCATTCTATTCTCGGCTGGAGTGCGGGGAGTGCCTTCTGTGTGGAGTCTGCATGTCCTCCCCATGGTTGGGTGGCATTTGAAAGACATGCGTAAATGGGCGTGCCTTCGTTGAAGGTTGGATGCCAAGCTGGCACCTCGACGTTCGTGAAAATCTACTGCCAATCATTAGCGGACCGGAGTTCCGCTGTGGCGACCCCTAACTGGGAAAAGCCGAAAGACAACAACAACAACATTAGATACATGATGATCACAGGAGAGATTTGCAGCAAATGACATAGCATCCTGTCAGGGTCATTGGAAAATAAGCTGCTTTATGAATTTCTGTGGAATTCTTCAGTTTTAAGGAATCTTCAAAAACCAGCAAATGAAAACTATCTGCAAGCAAGGGTACTTCAGTTTTAGCGATCTCATTAATAGCTCTCACACCTCAAATAAAGTAATAACTTAGTTCATTCATTTTCTTCTACAACATATATTTTGGCATCAGGATAACATTCTGTATACCACACAATCATTTCATCATTCCAGGGTTTGGATCTCACTTCTTTCATATAATGGTTTGCATCTTACATATCTAAAACCATGATTGTGATTCATTTTTGCCTGGTTATGCAGGTCATTCAAGAAGTAAATGTATATTCCGACAAAAATCCCTAGTAAAGCGAGTGACTCCACAAACGAATAACCAACAACAAAATCCCAACAGAACAGAAGGCAAACAATGTTAAAATAACCAGCAACATTTAATAATGAATGTAAGCGCTTTCATGGTGGTCAACACCACTTCCTCAAACATGCTGAAAAGTTTTATTTTGCAAAATGAAAACTGTCTCATTTGTGGGAATAACATCAGCAGTTGTTATTTTAAGCACACATTCAGCAGATACAAAATTACTTTCTGAGCTACTTACTAAGGGTTTATGTTACATATTAATGAAGACACCTTTTCATTATTTACAGCATATCTCCAATTAGACCTACTGTAGATTGTAGTTTACTTTCAAAATTGTTCTCAGGAAAAATTTACATATCCATCCTCTGAGCATAGGTTTAATCCCCACGGAGACCTATGCTTTGTTCTGAAAACTTTCACAAAGCTTCATTTTGAATGAGTTTGCACAGAACCTCTAAACTTTCTCACATGCAAAACCACCCTCTTGATGGATGACATATCAGTGACAGGATTTTAGAAAGTTCTTATGAGATCTAAGTGATACTGCTTTTTTCATGAACATAGCATGGTTTTATCTACCAGTCTTTCATTTATGCCTTTGGATACATCAGACATTACTTTGAACAAAATAAAAATGTTCTTACCTTTTAATGTCATCTAAAGGATGTTGAGGAATGAATCTTGCATACGATGCTAAATGATGTTGGGGAATGAATCTTGTGTAAGATGCATCTTTGCAGAAAATTATCATCTCTAATTTTAAAACTATGGAACATTCAGGAAACCTAACCAGGTTATCATTGCATTTATACATAATAGATGCGTGAGCTTACAGGAAATCAAATCATGACCAATCAGATAATCACGTTTTAGACTCTGTCAGAATTACAGTTTAAAAATTACCATGGGAGTAAATGGCACATTCCCTTTGAGGAAAAACACTTTCTCAAGACATTTTTTGAGCTTTCACTGCATAGTCACTTTTGAAGTTACTGTTTCACTCAATATCACTATTATTTACTAAATATTACAACTTAAATGTTGTATCTCAAGCTTGAAGAGGTTTGCCAGTGGCATTTGTCCAAGGCATGCTTGCTAAAATATCCACCTGACATTTGGTAGCATAACATGATATTGTATCCATATGTGACCAGTGAAAGAACAACAATGAAGTGTGTTACATACTCACCCTATCCACGGGTTGATAACTATACAATAATCCCCTTCTTGTGTGCTATGGGTTCTTTATCTCTGGACTTTAATGTTCTAAAGTGTTAGTTGTGATGTCATGTGGGTACAAATATCTCTGGAGTGGGAATACTCAGCCTTGATTGTCTTGTGTTCCCACACAAGAGCAATACTCTAGATTCCCTTTTAGCATGGGAAAGTGTTAAACACAAGCAAAGTCTTATGTTGGACATGAATGAGTAGTGACTGCAACTTTACAGATTTGCCTTATTGGCATTTCCTCATCAGAAAAGCATGGTGAATTATAATTTTTCCTGAATGAGGTTCGAATTGTAGGATGACAATGTGTGATGGCAATTCTCATTGCATTGTATGGTGGATGTCCTTTCAGCAGGTAGTTCCAAGCAGTGTAGGTTAAAATATTTCTACAGTATGAAGTTTATTTTAGAGAAAAACATTTTTTTTCATGCAGTACCACAGCTAGCAAATGATGAGGAGTGATCTATTTCGACTTCTGCTTTTGAAACACAATTACTACTCAGGAACCACAAATTTATTCCAGAGCAACAAATGCTTTTGCACATAAGTGTGCTTTAGCAAGCATTAAAACCACTATTAAAACATAAAATTCATTAAATAACAATGTATAGAACACTAGTCATAAGCCACTTAATATCTAAGTATTAATTTGCATAAAACAGGTTTGAGGCTATAGTACACATATAATCCTGAATCTGATGTTACATTCACTCTAGCGATCAGTTATATTCAGCATTCTGAGTGACAAATTTACAATCACCACCATGCAAATTAATAACAATAACATGTAACATCATAAATCTAAAAGCATGGGAAACACCATCACTGGTAACATGTTTAGCTAGTGTATTATGCATATTATTTTACTTGATATCATATACCATATGTTTTCTTGCACAGAATAATGATGGAATGAAATAACATAATCTTACAACATCTGATGAATATTTTCAAACTTCTGCAAAGATAATATCAAAACTAGTGCAGCATGGTATAATTACAGCTGAAAGCTTTGCTGTCAGATAAAGGAAGATATTCTAACAGTGTATGCTGCATGCATCTCATCCTGCATTGCTCCAGTCTGCCCCTCGTTTCTGCCAATAATGAGGTCAGAAATGCAATAACGATGCTTACAGTGGTGATCAAAATAAGTGCTAGTGCTGATTTTCCTTGGCAACTTAATGTTTGTGATGATGTAGAAGCTGCTAAAACCCCAAGTATATACATTTCCAGATTATGTTTTTGATGATTACTACTTACTCTATTACGATTAATAGGCATTAGTAATTCTACCATCTCACATTGCATTTATTTTGCAACATAAAACAATGTAGTTTTTGGTTATGAGTATAAAAGCATGTGTACAATATATGCAGTTAAAACTCTTTTTACTACATGTTGATGCAATGCCCATAAAATGCAACTGCTTTATCAATGTGTTTTGTTTTTATAAGCTATTTCTTTCTTAATAGAATCAACAGCTGACATTTTACTTAGCCTGTTTTCAGCCATAGCAACCAAGTTCAGATGTCATCCCCAAAAAACGGTATTCAGAAACATTTAGTGTGCAGTGTTATATGCCATAACAAAATGAGTGGTGGCACAAAGGAGGGGACAATTTAAAGATTTGTTGCTTGATTACAGTATGGGAGAGACAGCATGGTATTCATGCTATATAAATCATAACATAATGAAATGCAAATGAATGTCACCATGCTAATGAGATTCCCTGCATGTTCCTATGACACAATTAAACATAACTGAGTGATTCAGAAATGTGAAACACCAGTGTTAACAGCCATGGGGCTCATCTTTTCTAAATGCCAGTACTTCATCCTGTACAGAAACTTCACACTTAGAATAATGCTAACTGAACAAAAGTGTTAGCGGCTACTCCTGGAGCCAGTGCATATAATGTTTTGGGTCATCACCATTCATGCCACAGGTAAGTCCATAGGTGGCTAACATGCTATCACCTCCTCAACCAGACCATTGTCAACTGCTGGCATGTGTGCAGAAACACTATACAGAAGTCAGTACACACATACGTGTCCAACACTTGGAATAGGGACTTGTGTGGACTGCCTATTCTAGAGTACATAACGGTTTGTTCAGCATTAGCTATCCTTGCTATGTGGACCTTTCTGTGTCTGACATTGGATATGTTAAGAATTTCACAGGCATCGGCATTGTATATACTACATGGTACCAGTTTCTTGTTGTGATGTTATAGCATATAGAGATGCATACATCACTCCACAGAGAGAAAAAATGAATCCCGAACTATGCAGGTGCTGTACAGCATAGACCATGTCCTTGAGGTTTTGGGGACCATTGATTACACTTATATTGACATCAAGCTCCTATCTTCTCCACATGGCATGCATTACATTGACCAGAAGATCTTTCACGTCATTAACTACCAGCTGCTTTGCAATGCAAAGGCTTATATATACAATTTGTTTCTGTGCAATCCAGGTGGTTCTCATGAATCCCACGTCTGTGCACGTGTGGAGTTTTTCATCATTTTATGTTGGGAGACTTTACAAGATCATCTATGGGACAGGTGCACAATGTGTCAGAGAATTAGTTCAATACATACATTTCCCAGTTAAGCTGGTACCAAAGCTTTAAAAACTATGGTAGAGATGCTCCGTGGCATTCTCTTGGACATGCAACAGATAAATGGACACTGTCATACCCTGCAAACTGCTTTAAAGGTACAGAAATTGTAATGACTTAAAAAAAGCATTATTTTCCCACTGAAATTATATTACAGCCAAACTATTGCAGTTCAACAATAATTTGACCACAGTAACCATGAATGAAATTTACCAAAAAATCACCAAAAACTACTGCATCCATGTATGTTCCATTATATATATGTAGATATATACACACATATATATATATATATATATATATATATATATATATATATATATATATATATATATATACATACTGCCCACTTTTGACATTGCACAGCACAAAGAAAAGGTGGAAAGTGCTAAAGCTGCAACTTATCTTCAGTGTTCAATATAAATGTATCAGACTCTGAGCCATGTGGAAGCCTTGTTGGAGTTTACATTCAGTTCAGGTAGATTGATAAGCCCTTCTCCCCTCCCAATCATCAAATATTTACCATTTTTAAAGGATAAAAAGCTGTTAGCTCTGCTGATACTCGAACTGAATACATTCCACAACCTCCCTGCCCTAGCATGAAATAAGGCACTTTTTAATGCCATCTTAATGACTGAGATGTCAAGTAAAATGTAATTATTCCTAGTATCAAAATTGTGAAGTTTCAACTCAAAACCCAGCATTTCAGCCAAAGTCTCATTACAACATTTATATGTAAGAATTGCATTGTGAAAAACTGAGATAACTGTTCAAGCCATTTCACATAAATCAGATACCCTATATAGAGATATTGTAAAGTACCTTTGAATCCTTCCAAACACTTTTATCTTTTTGCAGTTAAAGAAGCAGGCTGAATGACAGTATTTAATATTTGGTCTCAGCATTGTTTTATATAGTAGGATACGTACCCTCCCATCTCTGTTTCCGAACATCATTTATCCCTTTTCATACTGCAATACCTGCTAATAATGAATGAAACATTAGCATCAAAATGAAGATATTTATTACTCATTATTCTAAAGCCTCTAATTTTGTTGTCACTAGGTAAAATAGTACATGTGGGTGTTCTTGGTATTCAGACCAAAATGAAGAACTTTATTATTTTTTAAGCATCTCAGTTTTCATAGACCAAAAATTAAGCAAGCTCATAATTTCCTGTACATTCACCTGGTAACTTATACTGCTCAAAACTCATCTGTGCATTATTCTTTAAAGGAAATGTGTATATAAATTATGTAAAGACTAAATCCTGAGGAACCACAATATTAACAGATCTGGCATCAAAAGGAGAATCACCAGTTTTTATCCTACAGGTTGTTGTTGTGTCTTTCAGCTTTTTCCCGGTTAGGGGTCGCCACAGCGGAACTCCGGTCCGCTAATGATTGGCAGTAGATTTTTACGTGCCGCATTGCCAGCTCTGACGCACAACCATCAATGAAGTTACACCCATTCATGCATGTCTCCACACAGAAGACGGTCTATCTGAGAATCGAACAGGACAACGTCTTATTGTGAGGCGACAACGCTATCGTAGCACAGGTGCTACCATGTAAAGGGTTCCTATCAGCAGACCGAAGATGCATGTTTTTGAATGCGTCTTGGTTGAACTGACAAAACCAAAAGTGCAAAATATTGAAGTGGCATGTAAGCGAATTTTTTTCCTGGGAAAGAATTTGCTTGGCCACTTCACTACTTTACCATTTTTGGCACAGTAGTGTGGTCTCGGAGTTGGTATATTTAAGTAGGGGGTGTGTGGGGGTGTGTGGGTGGCAAAGCCCCCCACTTAATCTCATGTTTTAATGTGTTTACTTTTTTTTTTTTTTTTTTTTTGGAACAGCGATTTTTTTTTTCCCTCGGAAAGAAATCGCTGTTCTGACAGTTCGGTTTTGTAAGCTTTCACTCTTTCACTTACATGGGGTCGATTAATCACCGTTCACTTACCTTAGCATTCGGTGATCTAGTATAGATCCTGTGTAAAGATCTAACAACTCATGTAATAACATATTAATATTTAGAGTGTGCAGACTAATTGTAGCATGAGAAACTGAATAAAAGGCTTCAGTAAATAGATTACATCAGCAGAAAGGCCAAGAGCAATAGGATGCCATGCATTCTAATAGAAACTGATCAGATTTGTCAAGTAAGATCGTCCTTCAGTAAAACCCTCTTGATAAATATCCATTTCTCATTTGACTTCTCTTGGTAGCAATAAGTATATGGCCCTTCTAAAACAGTAATACTAGTTAAACAGATAGGATGATTATTATCTTCTGAAGTACCACCCCTAGTCCTCAAAACAGGTATTACTAAGGCTTTCTTCCTGACTTCAGATATATATCCAGTGCAGAATGTTTTTCAAAAAGGTAAGCCAAGCAAGTTATAAGCTAGTTAGTAATTTTTTGAATGGAAGAACCTGTTAAGGCCATCTGGACCAGGTGCAGAACTACTGTTTATTCTTTTAAGAACAGACATAATACCTTCATTTCATATGGACAGCAATCCAACTAGCAGATTTCTATCTCAATGCTTCTTAATGTAATATTAACAGAGAGTTCTGCAAACTTATCTGATAATATGTTTACTAATATATCAGGGTCTATCTTCATGGTCTCCTTGAGACCACACTTACAAGACACTTGTGACCTTCTGGTGACAATTTCTGGAGCATTGATGAGTGGACTGGTGAAAACAGCAGGCCTTTACTTATGTTAGCAAACACACATTAAGCACCAGGGAACAGGTTTGAGCCAGAAGACTTAAAACCTAGATGGTTGCCTGAAAGATGGTCTCACATAGTTATCTCTTACCATACTGGGAAACAAATGGGTTGACTGACTACTAAAGGCCTGATGGTTGGCAGGCAACTAGGAGGGGATAATACAAAAAAAAAAAAAAAGCTATGCATATGTATTTGTTTTGTCACTATAACTATAAGACCATTATTTATTTATTTATTGACTGGCATTTAATTACAAGGAAATTCAAATTGTCTAGGGGCCCATTTTCAGTGGAAGCCTGGGGAGAAAACATCCAAATTATTACAAAACATTTTAAGACTAATAATTTTACCGTCTTTAAGAATAATGCAAAAAAGAAATACAGTTTAAATGATTATACCAAATTATACATAAAATGAAAACATTGGTTAAGAGTAAATATAATTTATATTATCTAATTTCTCAGAGGGATAATTACCTTCCATCTCAATAAGAGAGTTAACTTTGACTTGAGTTTGCATACATTTTAGGTACTACACCTAACCCACTACAATACTCTTGCTGCTCCCAGATTCCCAAAAAGCTGCTTCCAGATCTGAGTTTTATTTCTTATGATTCAGTCAGCTTCTGCTATAATGCGTCTTAGACTTTAGGTTCATCTTCTTGTGTTTGTCTGTCATTTCAACTCAGTAATGAAAGGGTACTAAAACTGTACAGAGTCCAATATATCTTAAGGATTAACTATTATGCTACTAATGAGAATTATGCAGTTCTCACAACATTTTGGTAATTACTCTCATAGGTTCATAGGTTCATACTAGGCTATCTGCCCGAGGGCATTTACAAGCCTAGCCCATAGTTTTGTGGCTTACGCCACCCCTTTAGTATGGGGAACTATACCCATTATTTTGCTGTGCCTCTGTTGAGCAGTGACACTGAGGTAATCCCTGGGGTATATCTGCGATCTCCCATCCATTGGTCAAGATTTCTCTTGAACAAGGCCAGCGAGGTGCTCTGCCTCACATATACCGGGATTTTATTCCACAGCATAGGGAGTCTTTGGGTGATGAATCTATCCCTCCAGCACGTCCTATTAATAGCGATGTCGAGGTTTAAGTCTGCCGCCCTTGTGGCTCTGACGGATCTAGATTTTTTGAGGTGAAGCATATTCATCAAATCTGGGTTTGACATGGCCTTGTATGTTAGGCAAAGGTCACCTCTGAGCAAGCGGTAAGCGACTGAATAGAGCTGGAGTTCTTCCAGTCGGGCAGCATAAGGACAGATGTTTGAGACCCTTTATCCTTTTGGTGAGGAACTTTTGTGGCCTCTCCAGCTGCTGCAAGTGTCGGGTCAGATACATTCCGAATGGGGCATTGTACTCAATGATTGGTCTGATGAGTGATGCGTATAGGGAGACTATGACCTCCCTTGATCTAGATGAGAATCCCTTCATGATAAGGTGGGCAATGTAGAAGGTCTTCCTAACTACTTTAGCTACATGGGTGTCGAATGACAGACTAATATCAACCTGGGTCCCCAGGTCCCTGATAACTTCTTCTGTGCTCAGTGGATTGCCACCTATTTGGTAGCTAGGGGTAACCTTGTTTTTCCCGAAGGGTATGACTATGCATTTTTGGCATTTAACTTTAGGCCATGGCTCTGGCACCAGTTATCCGTTTCTGTGAGACCCTTCTGAAGGATATCTGTGTCAGATGTGTTTTCTACTATGGCCCAGTTTGCAGTCATCTGCAAACTTTGTCAGCCATAACCCTCCTGTGTTTGCTTGTACTTTGGAAAAGTAGATGCCAAACAAGAGTGGGCCCAGGACTGAGCCCTGTGGTACACCACTTGTGACAGGCTTTGAGTCTGACATGGCGCCAGCAACTCTGACCCTGTGGGTTCTGTCACTCAGCCAGTTTGCAACCCATCTTGTGATGTATGGGTTAACATTTAAGCTGATGAGTTTTTCAATGATACCCGAGTGGGGTATTGTATCAAGGCCTTCGCCAGATCGAGGTAGGCTGTATGGACTGCCTTTCCTCATCAATGGCTTTGGTGACTGTTTCAAAAAGTCAACCAAGTTTAGAAGGCATGATCTGCCTTTGACAAAGCCAAACTGGGATGGATCCAAAGTTTGCAAATTCCCTATGTCTTTATTTATGAGGTCCATTATGATCCTCTCCATGGCTTTGCAGATAAGGCTTGTCAAGCTAATGGGCCGGTAATTTCCAGGGTCGGTGGAGGCACCGCCTTTGTGAAGTGGGACCACAGTTGCAGTGCGCCACTCCTGGAGTCGTATCCAGAGGTAAGACTATGATTAAACAGCTGTCCTAGCTGTGGGTTTAATTCCTCGTTGAGTTCATGGAGCACACAGCCGGGGACACCATCAGGTCCCATGGATGCTGTGTTTTTGCTTTGGAGAGAGCAGTTCTCACTTGGGTGTTGGAGATGTTTGGGGGGCTGCAATCGCTTGGTATAGATATCTCTCCTTTTGGGGGGGGGAGTTTGCACTGAACCTGTCAGCCAGTATGTTGGCAATGTCTGTAGGATCAGTAATCTTCACATCATTTTGAACTAGTTCTGAGCATATCTGGGAGTTTCCTCCCAGGTTTCTAACATAGCTAAAGAAGGCCTTATGATTGTCTTTTGAGTCTTTAGCTATTTTTCTCTCAAAATTTGCTTTGGATGATTTTATGAGAGCTCTTAGTTTTTACTTATAGTGATCAAGGGTGTCTTACCTTTTAAGGATTTTGCTCTATCTTGTAGTAGCTTCCTCCTTTTGTTGTAGAGTTTGTTTATGGCTGGGGTCCACCAGACTGGACGCTTGCCTTTGGGACAAAGAGTCTTTGTTTTGCTTGGGATTGCCTTATCCATGCAGTCCTGCAGGTGCTGGTAGAAGGCATTTGTAAGTGATTCAGCGGCTTGAGTACTGTTTTCCGCCAGCTCGGGGCCTTAAAGGAGACCACACTAGTCTTTAGAAGTGTGAAGTCGGCTTTGAAGTTCTTTACTGTGGTCTTTTTATTTCAGGTGGGGTGGGATGAGGACCTCCAGCGAGATTAGTTTGTGATCTGATCTCACCAGAGAGGGGTATACTTCCGGTGTTGAACATTGTGCTCCCATGTTCATGATGATGAGATCAAGTATGTTTTCTCCTCTTGTGGGGATGGTGACTAGTTGTTCCATGGCATTTGAGTTTATGAATTCCAGGAACTTTTGGGCTAGGGTGTTTGAGCTTGAGTAGTGTTCCCAGTCTATATTAGGGTAATTGAAGTCACCTAGTATGATGGTGTTTGGTGATACATTTATCCTCTAGTGTTTTCAGGAAGGCCAAGTGAGGTTCCTGAGTTTGTGAGGGTGGCCTGTAACATGCTACAATTTGCAGAGCAGTCTTGCCTATGGTTAATTGCACCTGGATGGTCTCCGATGCATCGTGTTGCCACCAGTCTTGAGGTGTGGGTGTCTTTGATGAATATGGATACCCCTCCTTTCTTGGTATTGTCCGGATTTTGGGGCGAACGCATGATAAGAGGTAAAACCTGATAGTGCTGGGGTGCTCTCAGGAGCCTTGAACCAGGTTTCTGTCACTGCACAGACATCGATGTTCTCCATACTGAGAAGGGCCTCGAGTGTCGAAAAGGCATTTTGAGATTTAGACTTCTGGCATTGAGCAGCATTACCCTTAGTTTTTTCCTTTTTGTGTTCTAGGGTGGTAGGTTTAGAATTTGAGCCTTGCCTAAAAAGGCACTATGGGGTGGCAAGAGCCTTTGCCAATATCCGGAATCCCAGGGTGACAGGTGCAAGCCGTCCCTTGGGCGGCGCGTGCGTTGTCCAACATGTCATCCCAGGCAGACAGACATTGGATCCCCTTTGAATGACACCAGAGTTTAAGCCAATTGTTAAAGCTGATCATCTTATCTCTGTATTGTGGCATCATTCTTGGTGAAGGTAGGATACTGCTCAAGGTCAGGGTCATACCTGCCTGGGCTACATAATCAGAGAGCTCCTCAATGTCTCTTTTCATGTAGTCCAAGGAGAGTACTCAGGTCGTTTACACCAGCGTGGACAATGACTGAGTCGTATTTGTACCTGCTGTTGAGAGACCTGAGTGCTTGCGCTATGTGGCGGATTCTAGCGCCCGACAGGCAGCTTACTGTGACCTTCTCCTTACTCAGTCTGGTGAGCGGGACATCAGTGTGTCTGACTATGGAGTCACCGATGACTAGTGTGTCTGGCATTGTGTTTGGCCTTAAGGGCTGTGACTGTTTGACACTCTGACTGTGAGGTCTATGTGTTGCAGGTGTTGTGTTCCGAGGTGGTGGTTGTTTGGGTGTCTGCTTTGGTGGCCTCTGCTGTTTTGGTAGATTTTTGATCAGAGCCGAGTATGTCTTTGTGTGTTTATGTGTATGATTTGAGGTTGTGATGGTACTATGTGAGACTGGGTCTATAGTGTGTGTGGTAACCTTCTCCTCCTGACTGGTCTTGCCAGTCCTATGTTGAGAGAGCTCAACCTCCAGTTTGGCCGTATAGTTGCATCTCTCGCATGTATTTGTGTTTTGTGGGAGGAGGAGAGGGTTGTCTGTGTACATGAGGCAATTGTAACATTGCCTCAATATTCCCAGGTTCACCAGCTGAGCAGGAGAGGACACTAGCAACTGATCCCTCAACATGCTAGAAGGACTAGACAAAAAAACTTTAAAAGAGATTCTGGGGGACGTGGGTGACTGAGAAATGGGGGTTTGCCTTTTTTGGGGTGCTATCTATAAGAGTGCCGTATCAAGGTAATAAGTACTGTAGGAGCAAGTGCTAGGTTTAACAGATAGAGAAAAGTCTACTTGGAGTCAAGTAAAGATGATCATTTTAGGTATTAGAGAAAGTGCTAGTAACAGGGATGCTTAAAGGTAAGATTGAAAAGAATGCACTCTGCAGTGTGCACTAGAGAAGTTAGATATGAAAGTAGTTAACTTGAGTTTTACCTGTTTAAAAAGTTAAGGTTTAGTGGAGAGTTACTATTTTTAAAACAGCAAGATGGACTGAAAGGGGTGGTTACTTTTGTATTTTGGTACTATGAAATACTGTAGGATGGCCAATAAATTTAAATAATTGAAGGGTGGGATTTCAAAAGTGATGGTTTTGTGATTACTCACATAAGCCAGTGAAAGTAGAGAGAAATGAGATATATGGTCAGATTAACATAAGAGGCGGGCAACTAGAAAGACAGTGGTATTTAACAAGACAACTTAAATGGGTGGGAGAGGGGAAAAATTCTGCCTGACTCAGAACAGAGAGAGCTGTGGTCTCTTTTGAAGTTTTAATATGCTGTTAAAACAGAATGCAAGCAAAACACAAGGTAAAGAAAACAAACTACAGTATTCAAAATATAGAAAGGCAATACAGAAATACAAAAAATAACAGCAAACTAACCTTTCCTTCACAGCAAAGTGTAGCAGAGTCTGTCTAGTAGAACTTGTTTTTTAAATTAACACAATTCTTTCTGGCCTGGAATGAGGCTTAAAATGATCAGTTTGAATTATTCTGCTAACCCAGTTAAGAAGCAACATACTAAAATAATAACTTTAACAGTAAAAACACTGCTACTGCTACTGCTATGACCACCAGTACTACTACTAACATTACTACTACCACTATTGCAGATACTACTGCTACTACTACAACTGTTACTATTACTACTGCTACTGCTACTACAACCACATATCACCCACACCTCCTGCAAAGGTATCCACCATGAAAAGCTTCTCCAAAGTTGACTTTGGGCTCCTAAAAACAGAGGTGGCTAACTTCACGGCACCCATGTCAATGGAAAATAGATGCATGTCTGCCGAATCATTCACCAGTGCACTGTACAAACGCGTATATAAATGCATGGAACTAACCATACCCAACAGAACTAAGACCCTCTCCTCCAAAAAATGGAAAGCCAATCTGGTGGTCCAGGGATATTGTTGATGTTCTCCATTTTGCGGAGTGCTTAGAGCAAGTGCATCTTGAGATTTAGACCTCTATGAGCAGCAGCAGCCTCCATCAGATTGCATTTATAGCTGTTATGGTGGTAATTTGGTCTTTGGAATATCACCTAAAAAAGGCACTATAGGGGTGGCAAGAGCCTTAGCCTAGTACCTAGAAACCCAGGGGTGACAGATTCAGGCCATCTCTGGCAAAGCATCGAGGTCTGCCAATCATGTCATCCCAAGCAGACAGATACTGGATCCCCTTAGAATGACACTAGAAACATAGCGAATTATTGAAGTCAATAGTTTTCTGCTTGTACTGCGGTATCATTCTGGCTGATGGTAGGGTGCTGCTCAGGGCTAGGGTCATACCTGTCTGGGCCACATAATCAGAGAGCTCCACCATGTCTCCTTTCATGTAGTCCAGAGAGGTGCGTCTCAGGTCATTCACACCCACGTGGACAGTGACAGAGTCATACTTGTACTTGTTGTGGAGTGACCTGAGTGCATGTGTTAGGTGTTGGATTCTGGCACCTGATAGACAGCTGACTGTCACCTTCTCCTTATTCAACCTAGTAAGTGGGACATCAGTGTGCCTCAGTGTAGAGTCACCTATGATTAGTGTATTGGGCAAGCTGTTTTGCCTTAGGGGCTTTGGTTGAGTGGCACACTGTCTAGATGAGCTATGTGTCTTGGGGTTTGTGCTGTGTAATGGTGGTCGAGTGCATTTCTGCCTTGAAGGTCTCTGTTGTTTGGGTAGAATTCTACTGAGAGTCTCAGTGAAGGTGGGTGTGTGGTTTGTGTTTTTATGTGAGAGCTGTGATGGTGGGTGTTCTGGAGGGTTATGTGTTGCATGTGGTGTGGTGTAGGTGCTGAGCTTCTCTTCTTGACCAGCTATTCTGGTCTTGGCTTGAGAGTGCATGTCTTCCAGTTTGGATATATAAATGCAACTCTCACAAGTCTGAGTGTTGGGAGGTAAGAGAAGAGGGTTGTCTGTGTACATGAGGCAGTTGTTACACTGCCTCAGAATGCCTAAGTTCACCAGGTTTATAGGAGAAAGCACAGGGAACTGATCTTTAGAGATAGCAGGAGGAATGGTCATTATTACTAAGTACTGGAGTTGTTTCCTTATATATTCCT
The DNA here is from genome assembly GCF_019279795.1 of Protopterus annectens. Taxonomy (NCBI): domain Eukaryota; kingdom Metazoa; phylum Chordata; order Ceratodontiformes; family Protopteridae; genus Protopterus; species Protopterus annectens. The sequence continues at coordinate 1,482,865,063 of NC_056728.1, read as the reverse complement.
TTTATAGGAAAATGTCACTCAAGGTGTCTGAGTCTGTACATTGCACTACCAAACACTTGAGGGGAAACTAATATGTAGACCCTGAAAATTTAAGGATGAAGTATTTAGGCAGATATTCTGAAGTTATAAAGAAATCAAGCAGGTAGTACTTACTGAAAAATAAAGAATTAGCTTGTCAAGAATGAAGAAAAGAGGGGAGTTACATGAATGGCTACTACCTGCAACTACTAATGCATGTCTCAGCACAGCTTCATTGCGTTAGGATACAATACTCCTTTGCTTCTTCTCTCACCAGAAGCAAAATGTTAGCACCAGTCCCAAGAAGAGAAGCAGGCCACAGCCTGTTTGATGATTCACTGTCTAGTCCCAGATGATGCAAGGGTCTGCAGGCTTGTAGCCTTTCTTTGGTAGATACCTCAAATAGCAAAGAACAGTCAGATACATTAAGCACAGACACTCACTCTCCAATCAGTTTGATGCCATGCTTCTGGCACCAGTCATTAGTTTGGTTAAGGCCCCTTGAAGGATGTTCACATCACTAGGGGAATTTATGACAGTGCCTATCTTGCAGCTTCATCTGCCGCAGACCACTGGATTTGGCTTGCACCTCAGAAAAGTATATCCTAAACAGTAGAGGCCCCAAGATCGATCCTTGGGCTACACTGCTTGTTATGGGTCTAATACTAGACGTGACTTTTCCTATTTTCACCGAGTGGGTTCTGTCAGTTAGCCAGTTAACTACCCATCTGGTAACATATGGGTTGATGCCTAGCTGGGAGAGTTTATCTATTATGCCCAAGTGGGGAATAGCGTTGAAGGCGTTGGCTAGGTCAAGGTAGGTGGTATGCACTGTCTTGCCCTCATTCATGGCTTTGGTGACTGTGTCAAAAAAGGGAACCAATTTTAACAGACATGATCTCCCTTTGACAAAACCAAACTGTGTGGGATCAAGCATTTGGAGGTTACCAATGTCCTTGTTTATAATGTCCATGTTAATGTGTTTCATGGCCTTGCAGATCAGGCAAATTATGCTGATGAGATTATAATTGCCTGGGTCGGTGGATGGTTCACCTTTGTGTAGAGGGATGACAGTGACTGTCCTCCTTTCTTCTGGGGCAAATCCGATGCACAAGCTTTGGTTGAAAAGGGTGCCTAGTGGTGCTGAGAGCTTTTCCCTGAGTTCATGTAGGACACAGCCAGGGATGATGTCGGGTTCCATGAAGGCTGTATTTTTTTGTCTTTGAGAGGGCATTAATAACCTGCTCCCTGGTGATGAGGGGAGTGGGAAGGTGCTGGGGATGTCCTGGTTTACTGATGTGGGGGACAGGAGGGTGAAGTTTTCACTGAACTTATCTTCCAGCATGTTGGCTCTATCTATGGCATTTGTGTATGTCTTATTCTTGACCACCAATTCAGAGCAGATTTGGGAGTTACCTTTGAGATGGTGGATGTATGCGAAGAAGGTCTTGTGATTGTCCTTAGTGGATGTGGCCATTTGGACTTGAAGTTAGCCTTAGAGGATTTTTACCAGTGACCTTATTTGCTTGTTCAGACAAATAAGAGATTGCTTCCAACTTGGCACTAGTTCCTTCATGGTCCTGGACAGCAATTCTTCCCTTTTATTATAGAGTCTGTTTATTGCTACTGTCCACTCTTCCTTGAGGAAGATGATTTGGTCCTGTCAAGCATTGCTGAGTCCATGCAGCTGTATAGGTGCTCATATAGTTTTTTGGCGTAGGCTTGGACATTAGGACTTAATTCAATTGAAGGGATGGTGGCTGCAAAGCTGCTTATACCTGCTCTCAGGAAGTTGTAGTCAGGCTTGGAAAAGTTGGAATAAGGGTATGAAATCTGCAATTCAAATGTCTGTCATTATTTTTTAACTTCAGTCTTTAATGAATTGCCACTGATTTGCCAGAAAGCCACATTTTTATGAAAAACAGACAAAAAATATGAGGCAAAAATCTGGGCATACTGCAAAAATCTTTACAGCTGAAAGGTAAGGGCTGAGTACATATTCACTGAGCATCAAGTACCCAAATCAGAAAACATGTTTCTCTTTGCTCATATTTAAGCCTCACATTTGCACTGGCTTTGGCATAGATACTCAGACCTTCTCGTTGTTTGACAACTTTGCTACAGATTGCTGAGAATCTGTTTTCATCTGGAGCAACCCATTACTGAAAAGACATAAATAAGAATTTTTTGCACTTTTTTTTATAAATAGTGACTGTATTCTAGCAGTTTCTTAAGCTATTTGCTGTTTTTTTTACACTTTATATAAAAAAACTGTACAGTCTACTTATGCTTTAAGTAGTTAATTGTACTATATTACATTGTATCTGATAGTTGTATGGCTGTCAGTTGTAGGTAGTATATGTAGTCCTGTTACACTTGGGCTCCAAATCAACTATTCCATATTAAGAAGGTTTTTCTCTGCAGTGTTGTGGCAGAAGTGTGCTGATCTAACCAGTTTCAGTTGGGGATTGCCGGTGAAAGGCTTATTGTATGCTTTCCTGATACTTAGCTTAAAACTTGTTTCTCTTTGCTCGTATTTAAGCCTCACATTTGTCCTAAGAGGGTTAACAGTGCCCTGTATAGATACAAAAGTCCTGAAGTTCAGTTTTTCTCTAAACATCTGTCAATGAAACACTTCTAAGTTTTTCTGCTGCTCTAAGATCAACTCTTTTGTGCTCTGATCAAGCTTGGCAAAGTATAGGTCCCTCTTGTAGTCTCCTTACTACCAGCAAAGTTATGTCAAATTAACCCATTCCCTTCCATAAAAAAACATAGAGTAAAAGCCTGCTAACATGGACAAGCAGTAGCCCATCATTTCTCTTTGGCCAGCCTGATGGACATGGTCATCCTGAAGTGATGTTGCAATTGTCTCATGTATACTGACAATCACATACTCCTGAAACAAATTCTTTATGAGAGAGGTGTAGTTATACTATGAAACTGTAATCAAGACTTTCACATAAGTACAAATTGAATGCCAAACATCACTTCACACTAAATAAGGACACACAGAAATGCAAAAAATAACAACACATAACACACATACACACACACACACACACACACACACACACACACACACACACACACACACACACACACACACACACACGCACACACGCACACACACTAGTATCTCAGCAAATAAGCCCATAAGGTGTATCACCACAGGTCCTAATTTACTGGTCATAAGAGACTCCACAGTGAGGCACACAAATGTTCCCCTTAACAGGCTGGATAAGGAGTGGGTTGCAATTAGCTGCCTGTAAGATGCCAGGATCCATCAAGTCAGTCAAGCACTCAAGTTACGCAACCACAAGTACCAGTACATGTCAGACATAGTCCATGTTAGGGGGAATGACTTGAGACAAACCTCTCTGGACTATATTAAGAGCGACATGACTGAGCTCTCAGATTATGTGTCACAGGCATGTATAAGCCTAGCCTTAAGCAGCATTCTACCCTCTCCAAGGATGATGCCACACTACAAACAAAAAATGATTGACTTTAAAAATTGGCTTAGCTTCTGGTCTCAGTCAAGGGGATCCACTATCTGTCAGCCTGGGAAGACATGCTCGACAGGCCATGCTGATTTGCCTGAGATGGACTGCACCTGTCTCCTCAGGGCTTTTGGATAGTGGCAAAGGCATTGGCCAGCCCTATTGTGCTGTTTTTAGGCAGCATCAAAATAACCAACCTCCTTATGCGACAAAATCCTCTGTAGACAAACTCAAGGTACTGCTGCTTAATGCTAGGAGTGTAAACAAGAAGCTGCACTCTGTGGAAGCACGCCTCACTTTAGAAGATGCTTATGTCTGTGCAGTAACCAAGACATGGTTCAAAGTCTCGGAAAGCACCCCAAACATTCAGGGATACAACACCTTCCATACATTCAGACCACAAACTGAGTCTGAAATAACCAGAGGAGGAGGTGTATCCCTCTTCATTAAGGACAAGTACACCTTGAGACTGGTCATGCAGTGTGACTTTCCTAAGCTACTACATGTCCAATTAATTATAGGCAAAACCCCCTACCACATCATAGCTAGATATACCTACCACATCATAGCTAGATATAGGTCCAGCACAATGCACCAGGAAAAGTGCATTGCAAGTCTGGACTTACTTGAGCCACTTCCTGTATAGTCCAACACCTTATCCATGAGTGATTTTAACTATCCTTCCATTGACCGAGAAACATACACAACCACAAACATGCTGGTTCAGAGGTTCTTGGGTTTTGTCAATGCAAATGCTCTGGAAAACCTAGTCAGCACTCCCACTAGGGGCTCAAATGTCCTGGACATAGCACTCACTAACATGGGGAGCACAACCCCCCCACCATGTGATGACTTTTCTGATAAGATCAGACTATAAATAAGTTTTTTTGATGTAATTAGAAGCCCAGATACCCCATCAAGCTCAAAAACACTTAAGAATGTTCCAAAGACAATTTGCCTCCTACTAAGTGATGGTATAAACAAACACAGATAACACATACTGCGGAGTAGAGTGTACACCAATGCCATGTGTAACCACTAAAACTGTCTGTACCTGACCAGATTAAAATCTTGCTGAAAAACTATCCACCCTGGTGGACCCCTAGTATAAACAGGCTATACAACAAGAGAAAGAAACATATCCAGGAACAAGAGGCAACTGGGTCAGCAGAGAAAGCAAACCCTCTCTAGCCAAACAAACAAATTACAGATCTTGTCAAGTCCTGTAAAGCTAATTACAAAGCAAAAACAGCCTCCCTAGCAAAGTATTATCACACGCCATTGTTTAACTATGTCTGAAATCTAAAAGGGAATACCCAGCTATGCACTGAACTGGTTGTGAATGGCACCTCCGATGTTCATCTGGAGGTAAAAGCCAACCTGCTAGATGGCAGATTTGAAACAAACTTTACCCCCTGTCCCCACTGATCATCCCTCAAAGTATTCCTGCTACCATTCCTCAGCCTATTAACTCAAGGGAGCAGGTCATCTCTGCACTCACCAAGGCCTAAAACATGGTATTATTGAGACCGGACAACATCCCAGGCTGCCTTTTATACAACTTAAAAATGACCTAGCAGACCCACTTGGATCCATGTTTGACCACAGCCTGAGAACTGGCTATGTTCCATCAGAATAGAGGACAGTAACAGTAATCCATCTGCACAAAGGGAGATCATCAACTGACCCTGGGAATTTTCGAACCATAAGCTTGACTCCCCTCATCTGCAAGGCCATGAAAAGAATAATTATGGAGCTTGTCATCAAGGACATAGGTAATCTCCAAACACTGGACCCAACCCGGTTCGGATTTGTCAAGGGTAAATACTGCAAATTAACCCTGGTTGACTTTTCAAGAAAGTAACCAAGGCCCTGGATGAGGGAAAGACAGTGCATACTGCTTACCTTGACTTAGCCAAGGCATTTAACACAATTGCCTACTCACGTATTATAGAGAAACTCTCCCAATTGGGAATTAATCCCTACATCACTAGATGGGTAGCCAATTGGCTCATCAACAGGAAACATACCGTAAAAGTGGGTGACTTCACCTCTAGCAAAATACCAGTCACCAGTGGTGTATCACAGGGTTTTGTGCTGTGCTCCATATTGTTCAGAATTTATTTTTCAGAAGTCCAAGAAAACGTGGACAGTCTGTGTGTTACCAGCTTTGTTGATAATTTCAAACTGAGTGCAATCATTGAGTACCCCAATAATGTTAATATACTGCAGAAAGGCTTAACACAGACAACTGACTGGTACCAAAGCTATGAAATAAAGCTAAATGCAAAAAAAAGTGCATTATTATTCCCTTTGGAGAAGATAACATCAATAGTAAATGATCTGGATACTCAGGTTGATAGCAATTTGAACTTTGACAACAATGTATCTACAGTGGTAAGGAAATCCTTCTATGTAGCACATCTCCTAAACAAAGGCATTGCATCCAGATCTAAGGATGCTATAATTCCATTGTACCCAGCCCTCATTACACCAGTATTTGAGTACAATGCTCCCTTTTTTTCATGTACCTCACCAGACATCTGTAACAACTGAAGAGACCTCAAAGGTTTCTCACCAAGAAATTACAGGGTACACAGAACAAGTCCTATGTGGAAAGACTAAAAGCCTTGTCACTGTATTCTGTGTTGTACAGGCTGCTAAGGAGTGATCTGTGCCTGGCTTACAGGGCAGTCTCTGACCCGGCCCTGATAGAAATGCTATGCATTCATAAATAAAACTGCCACAAGGCTCACTTGCTCCAGGGATCTTAACCTAGCCGCTGAAATGAACAAATCATGCCAGAGAGAAAGATACATCTACCAGAGACTGTCACTTCTCTGAATAAGTTTCCAGTTCAGGTGAAACAGTGCCCCACCCCCGACCCTCTTCAACCACAACCTAGCTCAATCGATGGGTGATAGCAGATCCACTCCTGGGGTGGTGCTCATGTTCCTCATGGATAAAGAAAGTTAGTATTAATTACAATAGACTCTGTAAATGTTGCTCACCTAACTGCTGACAATTACGGTAACTTGAGGTAAATGTGGCTTGGCCTGTAAGCGCTGTAAGGCCATTACCTTAGTGACCTTCTATGACCGTATGTATCAATGAACACAGAGGAACAAAATGCTGATGACTTTTTTACATACAGAATTACTACAGGTGTGGTTTCTTTGTGTGCATCAGCAATAATTACTTTGTTTCTGGATAATTCTTCCTGTATCATGTTTGTGCAACCATATAGATTATATATTGTATATATAACTTTGAGATGTGCTCAGGCTTGCCTCCCACCTGGATGGTGATGAAGGGGGCTCATCTCCCACAAAAAAAACAGTTTGAGTTTTCATTCCTTTGCTGTTTTTGGCATATCCAATCAACATTTGGGTTCATTAGGGTATTGTTACATGATAGTTCTTCAATTAAATAATTTCATACTTTTAATAATACGCATTTGAAGCTCTTTACTGTGATTCTTTTCTATATGGATTTCCTCTCTGTGGGATTATCCTAGTTAACAAGTTAACAGGGAAAAAAAGGTATAAATGAAGTGAAATAGGAAGGTAAAGGGAGAAAAAAGGAAGGATAGAAGGAATGATGTCAGTGAGGGTGGGAGGGAGGTGAATGGGTACAGGCCATCTCTCTGGATTATACAAAATTGGACAAGAGAATGGTTCTATCAGTAAAATCCTCACATGGTCCTGTTCATCTATATCTCAGAATACCTGGTTAAGGCTCTCCATTTTTGATGGTCATTTAAGTGTCACATATGTCATTCCCAGAAGGGAAAAATCCCTGATAAAGTGTGATACCTGAATTATTATGCAGTAGACTCTAGAATTCCCTTATCAATTACGTATGTGCAAACTTTCAGCTAGTTATAAATTATAACTTATTTCTCTTACTTTTATGTACCAAACATCTTAATGGAAGTGCGATCTGCTCATTCACATATTATATTTTTTAACATTTAGTGTTGTGGCATTCAAATAACTAAGCTATTTACTATTTTTCATATAATTTAGGTAATTGTATGTATTTGCCTCTCACAAAAATGTACCTGGTCTATTACTTTAATACAATGATAATGTACTGTGTAAAAAATTGCATCAGTAATAGTTCAGTAAATCTACATTCCTTCCTCAATATAAAAGTTCTTACTTTTGCAAAAAAAAATCTAAAAAATGCTTTTGATGTTTGCAGTCAGCACAATTTTCCATTGGTAATATTAATTATGAATCAGTCAGTATTTGCAATAATTAGTCATTCATAAGTGGTAAAACTACTTGTAATTACATTAAATTACAAGGTGTTATTAATAGTAGATATTAGACACAGCCATCACTATTTAAAGCATAACATATCAGCACAAATTAAAGAACAACTTAAGCAGGTGAGAACAGTATTGGGCAAATTCAATAAACCCTACAAGGTCCACTAAGGCTGTGTTTTGTATGGTAGCACACTGTTTTGTATTCAGTAAGTGGCTTTATACAGTGTGTAGAGATGCACAAACACGATAAACACAGTGGCATGCTAATTACACTACAAACAGCTGAACTGTATGTTAATCAACCAATCCAAGATGCAGTGATGACTGGTGACTTCAAATCAAAGGGGGACAGCAGGAGACAGCTGAATGGGTGGGGCCAATGGGAAAGGGTATGGCCAACTAGAAAGGGGTGGAGCTATGCTCAAAAACACAAAAACTGGGACTTTAATTAAATGCGCTGCCCTGTGTGCCAAACCATCATTATGAGAATCCAATCAAGACAAAATGAACTGGAGAAGAAAAAAAAATATTTCAATGCATTGGCTATATGACAGCTAACAAAAAGGTTGTGAGACATGAAAAAATAAATTACTTTTTAAATGCATTACTAGAATGCCAGTCGAAATCAAGTAAAAAAACAAGCAGCACTCAACTCAAACCACTTCTCCTTGCACTGCAGTTCTAATTATAATTTATATTCAGCTCTATAGAAGTACCAAGTAACATGGTGAAATTAGCAATCTTTGTGATACCGATTACCCCCACTTGTAAAAATGTTTCTTATCCAAAAAGGACCTGCTGCCTGACAACAACTATTTACTTGCTTTAGGGAGAGAACATGATCAAAGTAAAAAATGAACAGCAAACAACAAACACGCTCAAGATAAATTGCTTAAAGAATTACTGCATGGGTTATGGACCACACATGATAGATTAACATTCTTTTTAGATTATGGGTAAAGCCTGCAAAGATGACTGCAAGTCTCCAACAAATGTAATGGGCTTTTGAAAATACTGTAATCCTGTCCTTTATTACAAATATTGTCATATGCATTTCAATACCTAAGGATTATATGTTATCTAGTTCTGTAAATCTTCTCTGCATGGCAACAACAAAAAGGCTTTCAGTGTTGATAATTCTTTAACAGTATGCTTATTAAAGCTTACTTGCATCTTACAATCTCAGACAAGCTTACCTGATGGTCATTAAAGCATTGCTACTTAGACACAGAGCATCAGGCACTGCAAAAACACGCATTTTCTGAATAATAAGAAGCATAAATCAACAGTATAAAAATATAACAGAAAAACAGAACATTCTGCAAAATCAAGGACAGATGAAAAGCCGCTGTAGTACTTGTGTCTACCTTGGATGGGGGGATACTTTGCACACTTACACTGCATAACTGCTCTTTGCTTTGCTTGGACACATCCAGAGTCACTTCATGGGGGAGTGGGGTACAACATGTATGTCACAATTTGAAGTGTCTATGGCTGATGGTGATGACCCTGACACATTTGTCATACCTCTCAACCCCAGAGCAAGAAATCTGGAAAAAAACATAAATAGAAGTGGGACAAAGGTCCAAAAATAAGGACAATTTTTAAATATTGCTTTTATAAACTTAGAAAGATAATATAACCGTAGGTCTTGTGTTAATATGAATTTTCTGAAGGGAATGAAATCTGAAACTCAAATGTCTGTCATTATTTTCTACTTCAATATTTAATGATTTGCCACTAATTTGCCAGAAAAAACACAATTTTATGAAAAACGGACCAAAAATGTGATGGAAAAATATAAAATAGACACACAATACAGCTTGGAACCTGTTAAAGAAGGGACACTCTTTTAGTATTAGTACTGTTAAGTTGAGCAGCTGACAAAATAAGAGAATATACATGCATTTCTGAAATAAAAGTAATCTGTATCTCTGATCATTAGAATTATTTATTAATTATAAACCCTCCACGTATCATCTAAAATTGCCTTTTTGCAGAGAGATTACTGGGGGGAGAGCAACATTTTGAGCCAAAATTGGGGACAGTTGAGAGGTTTGGATATATCTAATTCTATAAAGCAATTTCTTTGCACATACCTTTCAACCTCTTAAGACAGGAAATCTGGACAAGCCCAAATATATTAGGGGAACAAACAAACAGTTCTAAAAATTGCTCTTATATAAACTTAGGTGATAGAATAGCAGGTCTTGCTTTAGCATGAATTTTTCTGAAGGGTATGAAGTTTGAAACTCAATGTCTGTCATTATTAAGTGACTTCATTCCTAGGTGATTTGCCAGAAAACCACAAATTTTATGAGGAACAAACCAAAAATAAGAAGCAAAAATCTATTAATTCTGTGAAAATCTGGACAGTTGAGAGGAGTAGTTCAGCCGGGAGAACTGTGCGGCAGAAATCCTACACGATGGACTTAGCTCCCTAAGTCTTGACAATAAGTGCCTCCCCAAAAAAAAAAAAATAAAAAAATAAAGATCTAAGAAGTGATTGCTTCAATCTGGCTTCATCACTTTCAATAGCATCCAGACTCAATCAATGGAAATATTCAGCAACAAAAAAAGTCTGTGCTTGTAGACAGTTGATTTAACAGGTTCCTAATTGAACACATCCAATCAAGAACTGGGAGGGGGCATACCTGAGCTGATCAGATAATCAATAAACACCTTCCTGATTGTATTAAATTATATTCCTTGTATAATATAGTACAGTTGTTAGAGGGCATTTTAGATTTCTTGTCTTGAACATTTTTCCAATAAATAATGAAACAAAATGCATGCTCCAATAATGACAATACTGACCAATTCAGATCAATTCCATCATAAAAGTTTACTCAAGCTTCTAAAATCCACCAGTATCACTAAATATGCACAATCTCTGCAGAAGTAAAAGTCATCTAAATAATTCCACATTAAAGAGATCTGTAACTAATGAAGAGGTTGCTGCTAGCATACAACTTTATATTTCATCGTTTCATCTACAAATAAAGTGCCTGTTGCCCTTGAGGCATAAATTGCCTATGTTACATTAAAAAATGATAAACTAGTAATATTGCAATAGGGAACAGATGGCAAACTGATAGCAGGCTCATAGTTACTAGGTATCTCTGCCAAAGAGGACATTCTCAGGACTGCAGCATCCACCCCCTTTAAAAGTACAACACAGTACAGTATCAGCAATTCATCTAAATACTGTGGGAGTAGAACCCACAGCCTTCTGCATCAAAAGCAAGTATTAAACCTGTTATGCTGGTAGTTTTTATTTATGTTATTTAACATGTATTTTACCAGACTAAATCCAACTGGATAACAGGTGTCCATTTTCAGCAGAGTCCTAGGAAGAAAAGCTCCAATATGTTACAGTTTAAATACATAGGTTATTACAGAGTGACAGTTGATTGCAAATAAGGAGTTGGCTAACCTATGGTAGAATGCTAAAATATAAGGTAGAATACAGTTAAATGCATAACAGTCTAATAATACAGTCAGGAGATCACATACCTTACAGTACTAGTACAGTAGGTATATGTAAGGTATTCAGGAATAAGTACATATTTACAATATTTACAAAAAAAATGTACAATGCACATAGGTGACAGTGTAGAGTGAGCATCAGAAGTAGGTACATATTTATAATATTTACAGAGTATTCAATGCATATAGGTGACAGTGTTAAGTGAGCATCAGAGGTTTGGGGTAAGCTACCTACAGTGGGGTGAGGATTCTGGTGGGGTCTTTGCAGTTGCAAAGAGGGTTAGCATAAAGGTATGATTTAAGGAGGTCTTTAAATATGATTGTGCAATTTTGTAGCTTGAGGTTGGGAGGGAGGGTGTTCCATGCTTTTGCAACCTCATAGGAGAATAGGGCTTCTCTATAGCTGTTCTTACATGGATTGACTTCGATAAGGGATTTGTTTCTGGATTGTAGTGCCCTGTTGGAGTTGTAGAAATTTAACATGCCCACTAGGGCAGGGGTTCTGTCAGGTTGATAAAGAATTTGATGAGCTATGATGAGTTGGTGGTAGCATAGTAAATTTTGAAATTCTAACCAGTGCAGTTTAAGTAGGGATTGGCAGTGATAGGAGTGTGATCTAGCATTGACTGCAAACCTACTTATTTTATTGTAGCATATGGAGAGTTTGGTCAGGTCAGATTTATTTATGTTGGTTAGAACTGGAGAGGCATAAAGTAATGATGATAGGAGATGAGTTATGGCTATGGTAGTTCTAGACTCGGGGGGGGGGGTAGGAACAGTTTGCTACCATAGAGATATCCTAACTTTTTGCGTACTTTAGAGTTAGTTTGGAATATGTGTTTGTTGTATTTAAGTTGTTAATCATCTGTGATGCCTAGGAGTTTGACCTTAGCTACTGGGGTGATGAGGGTACTATTGGCTGAGAACAAGCTACCCATCTATGTCAAGCTAAGTTCTTCATTAGCACTCTTCAAGAAAAATCTTGATGAGTGGATGTGAAATTGGAAATACACCCCAGGGATCACTTCTGTGTCCCTGCTCGACAGTGGCACAGGAAAATAACTTTCTTGGGTGGCGTAAGCTTATGTAGGCCCTTGGGCTGATAGCCTAGTACCTACCTATGAACCTAGGAGAGAATGGTGAAGGTGGGTTCATTCTGCTTAGTTGGATGGAATAGCATTAACTGTGTTTTTTTTTTGGGGGGGATAGTATCAGTTGCTTATTGTTTAGTCAGTTTTCTATTTTAGTAAAGGATTCTTGGGCTTTACTTTGTAGAAGATGGGTGTTGGATGCTTAGCAGATTAGAGTTGTGTCATGTGCATACTGGACAATATCAGCTTTACTAGTTACCAAGTGGAGATTGTTTATAAATATGTTAAACAGAATGGGACCTAGGATTGAGCCTTGGGGGGATGCCGCATGTTACAGGGATGGGGTATAGGGAGTTGACCCATTTGACAGGTTGCGAGCAGTTGCTTAGGTAACTATTGAACCAATGCAGAGTGGAGTTGTCAAGGTTGAGTTTGGAGAGACAGGTAAGGAGTTTATTGTGGGAAACTGTGACGAATGTCTTGGATAAATCTAGGAAGGTTGCAGATACCAGTTTCCCTTGATTCCTGTGTGGGTTAATGGTATTGGAGAAGTTAATTAGAGCAGTAGTGGTGCTATGGGATGGTCTAAAGCCATGTTGGGATTTAAATAGTAGGTTGTTGGTTAGTAGGTGGGTAAGGAGTTGGTGGTGGATGTACCTTTCGAGAATCTTTGATAGAGGTGATAGGATTGCGATGGGACAGTAGTTGGAGAGGACAGTTGAGGGGCCACCCTTGTGGAGAGGGATGATATATGAGGTTTTCTACAAGCAAGGAATGGCGCATTCAGAAATAGATCTATTAATGAGTAGGGAGATGGGATAGGCAATGGCCTTTGATGCAATTTGGAGGTATTCAGCATGTAGGTTGTTGGCAGCGAGAGGGGTTTGTTTGAATTTTGCTAAGTGTTTTCGAATGGTAGATGTCTGTACTGGTTTGAGTGAGAAGGTGATGGAGTTAGTTTGGCATTTTGGGCTTTGTGGTTGGATTGTGGGTGATATATCATTCAGGAGTTTCATTATGGTAGAGTTGAAGTAGTTATTGAAGTTTGTGGCTATGTCAGGGACTGGACCTTCAGTGTTTGGTGGTGGTGTAGTGGCTTTTCCAGTTTGGAGGATGTTGTTCACTGCAGCCCAGAATGTCTGTGTGTTGTTACTGTGTTTCTCTTGTAAGGTAATATAGTGATTTTGTTTGTCCATCTTGACCTGCTATTTTGCTTTGTTTCTAAGTTCAAAGATAATTTGCCTAGTTTTGGGTGTTTGTATTGTCTCCAGGTTTTCCATACTTTGTCCCTATCTTTACATAAGTTTTAGTGGTCTTCTCTAGCCAGGAAGCAGGATTATTGCATACCCTAATTGTTTTGAGTGGTGATAATTGGTTTAGAATTTGTAGGAATATGGAGATAAAGTACTGTACTGTAGTATCTAGTGGGAGGGTTTTTAGGGGAATCCAGTTGCAGAATTTTAGGGTTTCACAGAATAGTTCTGAGGGGAAGTTATTTCTGGAGGGGGGTTGTAGTAATGAGGGTGGGTTGCAGCATTAAGTTTGTGCTGAAGGAGAAAAGTTGGATTGCTGTCACTGAGGGAGTTGGGTAGAGTTTCACATTGGTGAGGATTGTTTGGCTGGTCGGTGAGGATCCAGTCCAAGGTGGATTCCCTTTGGGTGGTCTTGTTAATTTGAGTGGGTGAGTGTATGAGTTGGGTGAAGTTATATAGGTTTATGTGGTTGGTGGCTGTTGGTGAGTTCATACTGTTCCAGTCGATGTTGACATCACCTAGGATTATAGTTTCTTGGGAGAGGGAGAGAGAAGACTGGTGGAGTATAGATTCTAGGGTATTAAGGTTTTCCCCTGGTGGTATATAGATGTTAAGTAGGTTGAGTTGCTTTTATTGGTTTAGAAGGAGTTTGGGGATTAGAGTTTCAGCATTGTCAAAATTTGGGGTTTCTATTTGAAGGAGCTGGACTTTTAAGTTGGATTTGTAGAGAAGGGCAATGCCACCACCTCTTCTGTGTACTGTATCTACTTTTAATATGTTAAAGCCAGGTGGAGTGATAGAGTTGTCTTTAATATTGGGCTTAAGCCATACTTCTGTAATGACTGTTAAATCTGGGTTGTATAGAGAGTTAGCACAATGTAATTGTTCTATTTTATTCATGATACTACAAATGTTTAGGTTTAGTATAAGTATGTCAGTAGGTTTGTGTTTAAAAGGGGGGTGGGGGGGCCATTGGAAATGGTCAGTGGGCTGGGGTTGGGGTGTATGTCCCCTCCTAGTAGTAGCTGAGCTGCTATGTTAGCAATGGTTTTAAGGTAGAATACTGTAAAGAAGTGATATTTGAGGTTGGGATGTTTCTTGTGTTGTGAGGTGTAATGAATTGGAGAGTCGAGTGGAAAGAGGAACGGGGATGGGTGACTGGATGTATGTTTTTAAGTATGGAGGGGTTACTTGTAGTATGGAGAAAGGTGGGGGATTTGATACAGTGTAGATAGTTGAGTGGCAGAAGAATGGTGATGGTATGGTGATGGGTGTGGGGGGTTTGTGGCATAGTGTTGGTGAGGTGTATGTATTGCAGGGTATTGCATGGATATGGCTGAGGAGGAGAGAAGAGATGTGTGCAGTGTTGGCTTAGATGAGTAGTAAGGTGTGTTTAGAAGTGGGTGGGTTGAGATGAGGGGGATGGTAGCTTAGATGATTGTGGGTGTGGCAGGTGAGTCGGGGCAGTATCAAGCTGTACTGGTAGGTGACTACAGAGTCAGTCTGTAAGCTTCTTGGCATTAGACTGTGTTTCAATGGAGGAAGTAGAGATATACTAGAATGCAAACTGCTTGCCTGGATTTAATAACTATTGATAACTTTCTAGGGGTCAAGTATAACACATAAACACTAAAAATATATATAAGAAGTGGTGGACTGAGATTAGGGTCACATAGAGAGTGAGCAGCTGGGGAGGATGTTCTAATAGTTATAGGTTTAGTTTGGGAAGTTAATAGGTGGTGCAACAATGCAAGCAGACTCAGCATAAGCAGCACTAAACTTCTCTTCCCCTGAAACTCTCAGCTCCTTGTAAAATCCACCCAACACTCAACTGTATCTCTCAACTTTGCACAAGAAATTTGAAAAAAACTAAAATGTATTGGGGGGGGGGACAAAAGACCAAAAACCATGGGCACATTTTAAACATTGCTTATATAATCTTGGAAAGTTGCAAGAATAAAATTTTGTGTTACCACCATGCATTTCATTGCCAACTCTTGAACCCAGGACTCTGTGCACTACAGTCAGAGCAACATACCACTATGCCAAATCAGCTACTTCTGGAAAGAAATGAAGACTGAAACTTACATGGCTATCATTTAGTGAATTCAATTCTCACCATAGCTCTCAACCTCTTAGCACTAAAGACCTGGACAAAGCCAATAATGGGGGAATACAGTCCCCAAACATATTCAGTGAATTTAGTTCTCACCATAGCTCTCAACTTCTTAGCACAAAACAATGGACAAAGCCAATAATGGGGAATACAGCCCCAAAAATAGGGACAATTTTCAAATATTGATCTTATAAACTTAAAAAAATTTCTAGAATAAAAGGGTCTGTATTACCATGTATATTCTGAAGAATATGAAGTCTGAAATTCAAACGCCTGTCATTATTTAGTGAATTCAGTCCTTCACTGATTACAAAAATCCAGATTTTATGAGGAACAAAACACAACAAAAATATGAGGCAAAAATCTGAACAATTTTCACAAGTGGTGGTGGGTAGGGAATTCAGGCTCTTGCTACCTGTGCCCAAGGTACAGGGTTTGAGCCTGACATGCGCATTCTGTTTTCTTCATTTTACAGCTGGAGGGGCTGCAGTCGTACAGTCTAATAGCATGAGCCACCCCTGCCAAGATGGAGGAACTATTCAACAAGCTTTAAAGCAGCCGAGTACACTCAGTGCTGGTTTTCCCTATGAATTCCAAAACTTACTGGAATACAGCCACAGAAATGAGACTACACAGAAAGAATGTTAGGGGTTTCTTTTCCTTTAATTCATGTGTATGTGCAACAGACTGAAGTCTAAGCTGCTGTTGCTGCTGACAGACCATGGCCAAGAAGGAGAAGAGTTTTCAGACCCAGGTTTAACTTATCACTGTCTGCATCATGTGGACAATGTAGTGTTCTACAGAATGGATGGAGACACATTACAGGAACTTTGCAACCTCTGTTGTCCTCATCTCAGACCCATGGCAAACCAAGGGGAAACAATACCAGTACAGACAAAGGC
This sequence comes from Protopterus annectens, assembly GCF_019279795.1. NCBI lineage: Eukaryota > Metazoa > Chordata > Ceratodontiformes > Protopteridae > Protopterus > Protopterus annectens. Next base: position 1,482,848,418 of record NC_056728.1, on the reverse strand, counting down.
ATGTGTAGCCCTTAAAATTTTACCTACAGGAACCTTTTAGAGACCAACAAGAGACATGCTGAGGATGCTACAGCCATCAGCATCCAGGATCCTCTATCAGTTCTGGAATGCTATGCTCACACATGCCAGTGACCACATATATTTTCCCCATACTCCTGAGAACAGGGCCACAAATATGTAGGAGTTGTACCATGTAGCACACGACCCTGAAGTAATGGGGCCATAGATTGTACACATATAGAAATCAAGTCATAACCTGGGGAGCAGGGAAGGGTCTGCATAAATAGAAAGGGCTTCCACTTTATTAACTGCCAAGTAGTGTGTAATGATGTAAAATCTATTCTGTGGAAGAAAATGCTTTGTCCCTTATAAAAAACCAAAAAGGCAACAATCAAATGTCCAGAATGAAACAAATACCAAAACCAGAGACTGGAAGTAGACACGATGCAACGTAGACTCCACTCACTATTACCGTAATAAAATGTTTAACCCATGCTTTCATCAGAATACAGTGAACATACAAAACCCCACAGTTTAAAACTACTAAAATATTCAGCCTCACCAATAGGCACACTACTTCAATTAAACAATTAAATGATTACAATTCAAAAAACAAGATGTTATTTTCTAATATAGACTATATGGTCTTTTGAAAAACATTTACTATTGACAGCATCTTTCATGCCAGGTTCTTTGTCTGAATTTAATCTAATTTGCCATAAGGTTTCCCTTTGTTCAAGATATGTTTTAAAATCACCACCCCTCAAATCATTTGCTCCCTGTTCAAGAATAGAAAATACATTTTTTTTATATTCTGGGCATTTAATCATGTGTTTATAAAAAGGGTTAGTTTTATCTTGTTTCTTATTACTATAATAATGTTCTTTTATCCTAACACATACGGACCTAGTGGTCATACCAATTTAAAATGCTCCACACCATGCAGAAATACCTGTATAAACTATTCCTCTGCTCTTACAATTAAAATAACCATGGACCTTATTGGTATAAGGTTGTTGTTGTTTGTCTTTCGGCTTTTTCCCGGTAAAGGGTCACCACAGCGAAACTCCGGTCCGCTATTGATTGGCAGTAGATTTTTACGAAACACCGAGGTGCCAGCTCGACGCCCAACTTTCAACGAAGGCATGCCCATTTATGCACGCATGTATTTCGAACGCTACCCAACCGTGGGGAGGACATGCAGACTCCACACAGAAGGCACTCCCATGCCACGCCGAGAATCGAACGGGAGAACCTCTTGCTGTGAGGTAACAATGCTACCGCCGTACCACCGTGGCATACCTTAAGGGTATAAATGTTCTAAATTCACAAAGGGACCTTCAGAAATGCATCTACAAGTGTTGCAACTACCACACTTATGGATACCCCATCTTTTCTGTATAGAATTTATATTATAAACTAACTTATTTCTCCCTCTTTCAAAAACAGTTTTTAGATTATTCAGATATTTATAGACAAACTTAGGATGGGACCCTACCACTTGATGTAAATCCATGTTCCCTTCTAAAATCTTTATATTGTCTAAAATTATATTTCTAATAACACCACTATCTGTGGTCATTTTTATGCAACAATAAGTTTCAATATTGTCTCTATTTTTATTGTCATTTTTGTTAGATGTTACCAATCCATGATGAAGAATAGCTGGATAGATTGTGTTTCTTCTGCTAATGACATATTGTGCATGTCTCTTTAGCAAGGCTTCAGTATATCCTCTATTTATGAATAAGGAAGTAATAAATTCCACTTCACTTAAAAAATCTCCCATCACACTAGTAATTCGACTAGCTTGAATTAACTGTCCCTTTGGGATATTGTCCTTCATGCAACATGGGTGAAGGCTGGTATAATGTAAATAACTCTTAGTAAAAGTATCTTTACCGTATATTTTACTAACCAGCTTTGCTAAATTTAAATCCCACTGCAAAGTTACATCTAAAAAATAATTTTTTAAACCTACATCCCCTAGGGTAAATTTTAAGTACTCTGACCTAAAATTAAGAGTGTCAAGGAAATTTTGAACTTTTTTTGCATCCCCGACCATGATTAAAAACAAATCATCAATACATCTTTTGAAAAATTTAACTTCATATTCAGCTATTAGTGGTTTTAACACAGTGTCCTCCCACTGACCCATCACTATATTCTTAAAAGATGGAGACCCCATAGCAATTCCTCAAATTTGTTTGTACACATTTTTATTAAATGTGAAATAGTACTTATTCAACAAAACATCAATTAATTCACAACAAAAATTACTTTCATGACTAGTGTACATAGTGGAATTGCATAAAAATTCTCTAACATGTTCTACACCTTCATGATGAGGGATACAAGTGAAAAGAGATACCACATCAATACAAAATATGACATGTGTAGAAGGGTCAAAAGTTGACACTTGAATATAATTTCTTATGCTGTTCAAAAAATCCCATGAGTCTTTCAAATAAGAACTCATTTTTAGAGCTATGTCCCTTATGCATATGTTTGAATTCCACTCTGTAAAAATCAGTTTTATCAGTGTATAAAGCCAAACCAAACTTGTTTCAGGTTATGAAATTTATGTCCCCAGTGCATGCCTACAAAATTAAATCACCTAACAGTTACAGCAGTGCACACCCTTCAAACTAATGTCAAGTGTCAGATTAACCTCCCAGTTTCTAAAATTGCTTTCCTCTCTGTTTGGCACTGTTGCTCTCAACTTAACATCACGCAGATGCAGTTGGCATCGTTGCTTGGGCGTGTGCACTACCAGTAAACACAATATCAGGAACTGGCGAGGAATCATTATTTGCGATTGCACTGCTTTCGGGTTACACATGTCCGATGTTAAAGGGGAAAGTGCCCAATTTAGAGTACAGAGTTGGGGTGTTCAGGAGTCCAGAATCCTTACTGGACTTCTGGTAAAGCGCCACAGCCAAAGGCTTTTGCACTGGGACTATACAGTACACGTCTGAGGCTTGTAATAGTCTGGCCAAGGCTGTATCCACTGTGACTGGCATTCTACACACCAATGTAGGCACCACTTTAATGACCTAAAAAGGTGCAAGTGGGATACGCTCAACCCGTGGTTGGATGAGTTTTGAATTAGCAATGTCCCATAGTTGTGTAAGTATGCTAATAAGAAGAGTTTATAATACATAGGAAGATAAATATAGGCAAGACTGGTATGCATAATGCTCTTCTTTTCTTTAGTTTTTTTATTTCTTTTCACAGCTAATTCTGAAATAGATGCAAGTATGCACACCCATACTGAGTGTCTAGAGAGACTGAGGGAAGCAAGTGGTATGTATGCAGCACAAGACAGGCATTTTTGTAACTTTAAATTGAAAAATACATGGCTTCTTTTCTGTATGGTAGTAGCAAAGTAAGCATGCACATCTTAACTTTAAAAGCAAGTATGCATGCATCAGTCTATAACACAAACCAACTTTCGAGTCAAGTATAAGACTATAGTCAGATGTTGTGGGTTTAAATGATATGAGTAACAAGTATAAAATAGTAATTTAATAATATTATATAAATAAAATTCTACACAATTGGCTTAAATGCACTGCTGTTAACTTTAATCTGTATAATTGGACCAAGCATATGTGCGATATCTGCACATTGCAAGGATTACTTTGAGCAATCTGTAATTACAGTTTGTAGTTGTTAAGAACTTAAAGGTAAAACTTCATATAAGATAGTTGTATTATTGTGATAATGTATTGTATGCCACATATGATGGTACAAATTGTATTTCTTTTTTTATCTCACCTCAACCCTTATCTCTTTTTTTTATTTTTTCTATTATGTGCAGTCAAAATGTCTCCATGTCATCCATCTCTGCCAAATCACTAAATGATTCAAAGCACAGGGAGGTAGGCAAACCCTAGTGCCTCAGCCTGCCCTCACTCCACCGGCTCTGCCACAGTTGCCCAGTACATCTGGGGCATAAACTGGTAGTACTGCCTCTGCTGTCCATGAACTACCTGTGCCCTCAGTAACAGTACCCTGGCAGCTAGTGCTGTGGTACCCTCATGCAGTACTGGTGGAGGTGGGGATTTCATCACATGCCAGGAGATGCCAGGGTTGGTGTGTAGGGTCGTGCACAGGACTACTGGTGTAATCATACTCTGGGTGGAGAGGTTGCTCTCCCTCATGGTCTGTAGGAGGAGGAGATGTTATAAACTCCAGCAGCCAGTGGAGTAAGGGGACTGTGATGAGTACTAGAGTGCTATTGTCCCCACATATGATGGCATGGGCTTGTGTTGTCCACTCCATCACCTCAATCATGGTATCCCCAACATTTTGTGTCCCTCACCATTCCTGTGTGTTGTTTGTCTTGTTTGTTTGCATTTGCTTCCTCACCTACCCAACTTACCTGACACAAAAATAGCAACGTTCCTTACCCAGTATTCCTTTCTTACTGAAGTAAAAAAAGGGAGGGGGACACCTGTCCTGCAATATATATATATATATATATATATATATATATATATATATATATATATATATATATTACCCATACATTGCTTTCCACTTCATACGCACATCTTCTTGACACACTTGATTCAGTCCAATTGGGTATACAACATGATTTCTTTTTTGTCACCCATCTTTGTGGAGGTGACAGTCCAAATTCAGCTAATATTCTGTACTTATTTTCATTTTACACTGTTGAAAAATGAATAGCTATGGTTCTTTCCTACCTCCCTCCTGCACATTCCTATATTACTTTCCCTTTGTTCTTTCCCCTGCTTGCCCCCCATTTCACCACTTTCCTATATATCCCATTTTAATACCTATAATCAGGTTAAAGACTAGAATTGCACACACCACACATAAGTAACAAAAAAAAAAAAAAAAAAAAAAAACAATGGAGCCCTTCACTTTTTGGCCTCTGTGTTTGCACAGAGTTTGGCATCGTGCACTAATGTCAAACACTAGTGAATGGCTCTTCAATGAGGTGGTTACCTCCATGCAATACTGCTTAAACATGCTGCCCTACATTAATACACACTAAGAGATGGTGAATGTAGTATAAATAATTATTTAATTGCATTATCACTACTTATTTAAAAGTATTATAAACACCTGGATTCAAACTCTATATCATCCGGGCTCCAAAATAAATGTGTTAATGCATTTACACATGCTGCCTCTGAGTCAGCTGAGCATCAGGTGTGTTTCATACACTCAATAGTGAAAACTCTCATAATGTTAGTAATGAGGCTTGCATCTGTGCACCACTTAAATATGCAGATACAGGGAAAGTATAAATGTGTATGTCACATGTACAAACCCTTTGCCATCCAATGCTCAAACCTGCTGCTCAGTGGTGCACTATGCAAAGTGGACAGTAGCATGTATTATTTTTGTTTACTGTCCATTTAGTGTTCATGCCATGACACTACATGTGGAAACACAAATAAAATGAAGGCACTATTTATAAAAATAGCACATATTTATAATGAAACTCTCTGTTACCTCCCCCATGCACTGCAACCTTGGTCTCTAAGTACTTGTTCAGAAATATATCGACTACACTACAGAAATAAATAAAATATGTTTTTTTGTTTATATACTATGCACATCTTTATAATGACAATACACATTCAGATTTTCTAATGCTTGTAGTAATGTAGGCACCTGTTTGCATATAGTTGGTAAAGCTGTCTCTTAAAGTATACCTGCACATTGGAAACACAAACACCAAACACTTTACATCACACACTCATCAGTCTGATAAAATGCAAAACTTTAATATCTTGACAGTTGGACATGGTCAATTATTAATTTCATGCAGGCTTCCCCATATCTTCTCTCCAAAATCTGGTGTTGATTTCATCCCCTATACGTTGCAGCCTTCTAAAAGTCACACTTGTGCTGTAGTGCTTGTTTAAAGTATTGAGTTCTCTAGTCCAAGTACTTAGGTTGTGGTTCTGTTCTCACTGCAGTCAACTGGGAGGGGGGGTATCTGTGTGTCTAGTCAGAAGGGTTCAATTGTGTATCCTTCAGTTACCACTCCAATCCCATGGATTGTCAATATTTTGACACTTGCACATGCCTACACATCCATTCATGCAGGCCTCCCAACATCTCTCCAACATCCACTGCTGATGTCATCTACTATATGTTGACCTGCAGCCTTGTAAAAGTTACATTTCTGTCACGGAGCTTATATAAAGTACTGAGTTATCTCTTTGTGTACTTAGGTAAGGGTTCTGATCTCACTGCAATGAACTTGGAGGTGTGTGTGCGTGTGTGTGTGTGTGTGTGTGTGTGTGTGTGTGTGTGTGTGTGTGTGTGTACGCACATGCATGTGTGTGTGTGTGTGTGTGTGTGTGTGTGTGTGTGTGTGTGTGTGTGTGTGTGTGTGTGTGTGTGTACGTATCTAGTGAGAAGAGCATAAGTGTGTATCCTGCAGTTGCTGATACAGTCCTGTGGATTGCCAATATTTTGACACTTGTACATGCCTACACATCCTTTTCATGTCATCCACTAGAAATTGTCCTGCAGCCTTGTAAAAGTCAGACTTGTGCTGTGGTGCTTGCATAAAATACTGAGTTACATAGCAGGCGTACTTTGGTAGGGGGTTCTGTTCTTACTGTGATCAACTAGGGTGTGTGTGTCTGTGTTTGTGTGTGTGTGTGTGTGTGTGTGTGTGTGTGTGTGTGTGTGTGTGTGTGTGTGTGTGTGTGTGTGTGTGTGTGTGTGTGTGTGTATGCGTGCACTTGTTTGATATTACAGACAGCATTTTACACCAGCATGTGGGGCACTGCTATTACCATCTTCTCCACACCAGACACTGCTGATGTCATCACCTATAAAGTGTTGTCTGACACTCTCTAATTCAGACTGTCTCATGGTGCTTGCATAAACTATTGAGCTCTCTAGTTGGTGTAGTTAGGTAGGGGTTCTGTTCTTACTTTAGTCAACTGAGGTGTGTGTGTGTGTGTGTGTGTGTGTGTGTGTGTGTGTGTGTGTGTGTGTGTGTGTGTGTGTGTGTGTGTGTGTGTGTGTGTGCATGTGTGTGTGTGTTTGTGCACTTGATTGACATGAGAGGTAGCATTTTACACCCATGTGGGGCACTGATATTACCATCTTCCTCTCACCAGACTATTGCTGATTTGCAGATGTACCGTATTTCCATCAGGGCAGAACCAGAGACTGGCCTATAGGCCAGGCACAAGGCACCTCATTCTATACAATACAGATTACAATGACAGTGCTTTCAGCCTATCCACATATGTCATGGCATGGTTTTTAGGCCATGTATTTTCTTGGTGAGAAACCCCTGTGGTTTCTCTAACTGCTTCAGGTTGCTGGTGATGTACATGGAAAAGGGAACATTGTATATTTGTGTTCTCATGAGTGCCGAGCACAGCGCTATTATAACACCCTCAGATCGGGATACAATGGCCTGGCATATGATGTGCACAACACAGCCGTTCCATGCCACTGTGTAAACTTGGTAGTCAAAGTTCAGATTTCTATCTATTTCTGTTCCCAGGTCTTGCACCACTGGGTGTGAGCATGGAGGGGGGGGCCCTGTGTTGTCAATGTTGTAATTAGTTGAGAATTCCACTTTGCAGAAGGCAAACATAATGACACATTTTTGCATTTATTTGTAGATCATGTGGCTTTGGGACAAATCATTTGTCTGTGTTAGCCCGTCTTGTAATATGTTAACATCATTTGTGGACTCAATGATTGCACCCAATATGTAATACTTAGCAAACATGATAAGCCAAAGGCCATATACTTTAGCCAGGATTTTCAAGAAATAGATTCTAAACAGTAAATATTCCAGCAAGGATCCTGGGGGGTATACCATTAGTGACATCTCTACTAGTAGAAGTTGATTCCCTAACTTTAACAGTATGCGTTCTGTTGGTGAGCCAGTTGATTAAACATTTAGTGACATAGGGGATAATCCTCAGCTGGGAGACTTTCTCAATGATATGTGAGTGGGGGATTGGTTCAAAACCCTAGGTCAGATTAAGATATGCAGAATATACTGTCTTACCTTCATCAAGGCATATCACACAGAATCAATGGGCTGTGACAACCTCACAAATCACCTATAACATGACTCAGAACATACATTTGTCTGACACAGTTGGATGTACACTTCAACACATTCGCCAGATGGAATATGTTCCCGTAGAAAGGTTTACATCAACCATGCATTTATTTTAGTTGGGTGGGGACACCTGATGCATGCATGTATAGACACATCCTGACTCTCCTCATCTCTGAGGTAGACCAATATGTAATCATGGACCTTTTCTAAATAGACATTGGTAATATTCTGGCTGTGTGCAAAAGATGTGTGAGTTGTTAATGCTACATCCATGTCTGTTCCTTTTGTTAAATGTCCTCAAGAAGGTCATCAAGGGCATGCATGATGACAACACTATCATCCTGTGGAACTTGACCAGGCCAAGGCATTTGATACAAATCCACACTGAGGTATTAACTCAACACTGTCTCAAGTGGGGATATACACTTATATCACCTAGTGGTTAGACCACTGGATTACATACATGGCATCTAAATATGTCGAAATGTGTTAAGTGACCTATTTCTTGAGTCCAGTGATCAGGTCCATACATCTGGACTCTCTGCTAGGCCCTTTCTTCTCCATTATTTAAGTCACAGATGTCAAGAATGACATAGACATCCTGTGTCCAAACAGCTGCCTGGAGGACTACAGATTGTGAACAATCATTGACTCCAACTGTGATATTAGTATAATACAGACAGTATCAACACACATCAAAGATTGCTGCCACAGCCATGACTACACGAGATGAAACAGAAACATTGGAGGATTTGTTATGTTATGAAAACAAACACACAACCCAATGATAATGTAGACATCACACCCCTATGAGAAGACCAAGTGGTATGTGACCTGTGTCTTGTTGCAGATGGTATGTGGAACAGCCAACAGCATGTACAACCCAATGATGATGTAGACATCACACCCCTATGAGAAGACCAAGTGGTATGTGACCTGTGTCTTGCTGCAGATGGTATGTGGAACAGCCAACAGCATGTGCCCACAGTGGTGACTGCGCCCCTGTATGTTACACAACTCCTGAATATCTGCAGGATATCCACATCAAAGCCCAAAATACCTCCATAGTTCACAGTCTTCATCACACCAGTAACTGAGTACAATACACGCTTATTCATGTACCTACCTACCCATCTTCCAGCGATGTGTAACTGATGTGTTCCAATTTTGCCACTGTGAGCTCCCACACATCTTATTGGCCATACCTAGGTATTCTTTTTGTTGCATAAACATTACTGTCTGATGGTACGGAACCCCCATCAGAGTATTATACCACATGCATGTGTGATACCTGTTCCAGTGATGCACACAGTGCATACAGTACATAGCTGTTTGGCAACATTGTTGGCATAAGTTACACTTGCGACAGTGTGGATTGTGCCATATATATTTCATGCACACCAGTCAACTAGCCTAGATTTATCATAGTGTCCTCTCCATTGTTCATGTCAGGATGCTTATATCACCACAAAGACATCTTCTCTATTGTTATGTCGCGTTGTCTGACAGTCACATAATATACATTTTCATTGTGCAGTCTGCACTGTACCATGTCCGTATGTGATTAGTGTTCCTGATACAACTGTCTTACATTTACATACCCTCAACTGCTGTACGTTATGATATTTCACCTGTCCTCTTTCCTTGTGTTCATTCCTACAGTTCATCTGTGTGTCCCTATTTAATACACACACTTCCCCTAGATGTTTATTTTAAATGGCAGTCCATGTACCATTACAGATCATTTAAACAACTTTTGTTCAGAATACCTGAAATGGTATTCCACAATACTCTGCACTGTGTGCACTGTCCTGGAATGTGTTTGGACCATATACATTGCTGTACATTTAACCCTGGTAATCATTGTAGCTTAATGCTTAATCCCACAGACCTAGTTTATCTGTAGGTAAATAGGTCTACATGTCTGCTGGTATCCATATTGCATTACATAGTTTTGTGGCCGGCAACACTGACTGTGCTTATTTACACTTAAACATGGTGAGTGTCATGAATATGTAATTACTACTGCTGCTCACAGTGCAAACACATAAACTCCATGCAGGCTTTGCACGAAGCCTGCACAGAGTTTATTGAATCCCACTGTATATCTTAATACTCATTCCTACTTAAAGTTAGAAAAATCCCAATTACAAAACATCCAAATGTACATTAAACATTGTAGCAAAATGTGCCTGTTTGCTGCTGCCTCAAAAAATTAATAGACCATAACAGAAGTAAAAGTAAGTGCTCACCACAGAGTAGGCTGTTCACGTTTTCAGCAGCCAGAGGATCAGTAACTACAGATTATCTTTTTAAAGCACAGGTTCAGGGCCCATGTTAAAAATAAAGTAAGAAGACATACTTTTTTTTTTATTTATTTATTTATTTAACATTTGTTGACCGGGAAAGTCCGATTAGGTTCCACAGAGCCTGTTTTCAGCGGAGGCCTGGGGAGAAATGCTCCAGATGCATGTCTTTGAAAAAAAAAATAAAAAACATACTTCAAAACCATTATGCTGAAGATGTGGCTTCATCTGTTGCAGAGCAAGAGGTACTGATGTTTTTGATATCAGATGCACTTCCAGTTACTGCAAACAGTTAATGCTGTCAGCTATAGTTCTTACAGCACAGGGTTTTATTCCTTTAACAATATTCTGCATTCTGTGAGATCTTGTGCAAGCCTTTTAACCAGAAGTTACTCCCCTAAAAAAAGACTGTGTGTCCTGTGTGACTACCTTGTTAAGAAATGGTTATTATTAATGAGGTAATTTAGACTACACTCATTTGAGGACAAAATGAAGCAATGCATCTGCTTAGTTTTCCTTTTTAAGTACCTTAAATTTCCGCCTTCCCACTATCTTTTCTCTCCTCTTCTTCTGGTTTTACTCTCCAATGCCTTGTTGAATGACTATTCATTGACTATTACCCTTTTGAATAGTCTGTTCCATGGTCCACACTCTTTTCTGTCACAATATATTTTCAGAGATACAGAGAGATGTTTGGCCATACAATGCCCTGCCTGTTACCCTTCATTTTCCCTTTGTCCCTCCTCTTCAGAATGATACTTTCACATTTCCTTGGTGTGATTTTGTGCATCAATGTCATAGGATTCTGTCAGTCAAGCGACGCTTTCTCTCATGTTTTTAAATGATACTTCAAAAGTGAATTTCAGAGGGTTTTTCCAGTTGCCCTTAAGTATGGTGCATGAAACTTGTTTTAAGCTGCTGGCAACATCTGGTTAGTGAAAATAACTAAAAGAATGAATGAATGAATGAATGAATGAATGAATGAATGAATGAATGAATAAGTTAATTAATAAAAGTGTAACATTTTCTGATAGTTATTTGCTAAACCCATCCCATGGCTTGTCTATTACAAATGAAACAAGTAAAGACTAGTTCTTGGCAAGTCACAGTGTTTTCACTTTGTAAATAATAGCAATTTGATGCTGAATAAGTGAGACAAAAAAGAGTTGAGATAAAATCCTAACAAAAATCCAGAAACAGGTACCAATGATTTTACACAGGCTCAGCAGCCAGTCATTATGGTCTGTTTGCAGCTTGTTCCTAATGGAAAGACCTTCAGTTTACTGGCTTATGATGAACATTGTGAGCAGTTAAAGGATATATCCATGACAAATAACACATATTGGCCAAATATGAAGGCAGTACCTGATGTATCAACTCAAATTTGTGGAGATCACTGTGAGTGCTTCTGAATATAAAAATACAATGCCAGCCATTAATCAAAGTTTTATATGCATGCCAGAAGACAGTTGTCAGATGAATACACTCTGATGATAATATTTTAATGGTTAAGTTCCAGTGTCTCTATGGACTTTCGCCATTCTGTATACTAATAGCAAACATTTGAGATTCACTAGATTTAGTAAAGGTACTGTTGAACAAAATAAGCCAGAAAACACTAAAATAATGTTGTTTCCTAGTCTTGCTTACACTCTCAGAAGAAATCTGATCTGTAACTCAAGCAACAGATCAGTTAACGTGCCAATTGAACCACTGCCCCTAGAGCTGTAGACCAAGACAAGCTCAATTTTATGGCTAAAACGTGAGCTGAAGCAATTTCACTTAACTCTTGAGAGTAAAGAAGCAAATCAAAACATTGCACCTCAAGACTTTTGACCACACAAAAACTGCAGAATTCAGTTATGATCACTGTCAAAGACGTTTTACAAAACATTTGTTCAGGCTGATTGAGTTGAGTTAGACGAGGTCAAGCTGTCCATTACTTTGTATTTTTCTGACAAAATATTTCTAGGATGCTTTGTCAAATAGCTTACATATTGTTCTTATTAACACATTTCCTTAGTTTGTTTGGTAAAACTGAAACACTTAATCCCACTTACTTTAATGATGGTAGCTTTTGTTTTAGTTTACCCAACTATGTCTAATGATACAATGCAAGCAGTTTGCAGGAATCAAGAAAAACAGCTCATTAAACCATATGCTTTATTATACGTATATGTTTGTACTTAGTTAAAAATGCATTTATTTATTTTGTCATAACGATTAAGTGGTTTACACAAAATCATACAACCGATCCTTCATGAAGGTAAAATAAATCTGAGAGTTCAAAAATGTACATAAAGCGGATCAGAAGGGATAACCTAGCTGAAATTCTTTGCAATAAACTATTTTGCTGCTTATTGATTTGATAATTACCTTTCTAATTGAAGTGATCACTACTTGGTTTTATTTTACTTCTGTATTTTGTTAATTTTTTGTGAGTGGCATAGATGCAGTCGGAAGATTTGTTGTATATTGCAACAAAAATTTTATATATATATTAAAAAAAAACTACAGATCTCCTCTTTTAATGAAGACTCTAGTAAATGTTTTTCACTTAAAATAATTAACATTATACATCATTTTAATTAAGCTGCTCCAGACACAGCCAGGAGGATTCAGGAATAGGCCCTTCCCAGATATGCCATATTAAAACTGCATCAGAAATGATGCCAGTCATGATCCTGGGAGGTGTGCTACTTAGAAACAGAATCATGATGACAGTGGCAAAGACTGTGCAATAAGATTATGTAGCTCTTAATTCTATACAAACACTGCATCTGTCTCAGAATACTGAAAGTGAAGGACTTAGACCTCATGAGTATTTAGCAGACACACTATAGAAGATCACATTGACAAAATGTTGGAAAACAGAAGGCCATTAACGTGGTGCAGTGGTCATGTATGGGAGCAATAATATATTATATAAACAATGCATCGATTGGACTGAAATGATTGACATTATTTGGACAACTAGACAATAGTGAGCAGTTAAGTATGGCTATAAAAATGCTGAAATGTCTGAAATAAAAGTTTTCTTTTTTCACAAAAAAAAATGTGGTAATGTATGGAACAAGAGTGAAGACAAACTCCCTACAGTAAGCAGGGCAAACAGAATTTGTCCTTGGTGAAAATATGGACTAAGATAGGTTATGTATAAAGACATATCATTGTGACAGGGTTCATAGTTGCGGATTGTCAGCAATGAATACGAACTTCTTTGCCAGGTTTTACTCAAAACTGTTCATCAGCTTGCACTACAAATAATATTTTTACACAATCTTCTTATGATATTTTGAAGACTGAGGACAACCTAACCAAAGCTTCACAGAGCTTTAGTTGTCCATTTCTATTTCTTTAGCAGTGTTTCTATTAATATATATCCACATGCAGGCTTTTTACCAAGGACCATTTTCAGATACCTATGCCATGAGCAGTGCTGTGTGTGTGTGTGTGTGTGTGTGTGTGTGTGTGTGTGTGTGTGTGTGTGTGTGTGTGTGTGTGTGTGTGTGTGTGTGTGTGTGTGTGTGTGTGCGTGTGTGAGTCTGTCTGTGGAGGGCACCTGTGTAATTTTGTTCTACAGTGATCTAGAAGTTGGGGTATTTCAAGTAGTTCCCTAAGATATTTCACAAGTTGGGTACCACATTGCTTTTTTTCCCCTCTAATAAAGGAAGTTTTTTTAAGGGATAATAAGGGAGGAGCTGCTTCAAATGGAATCCTCCACCATACGTTTTTGTTGTTGCTGGTTATAGTCTCATATATATCCAGGAATCTACATGCAAAGATCTGCTTTACTTACTGGGCAAAAATAGCATCCACTCTGAACTTTGAAGATTACTGCTGGCCTTGTACCTGCCACCAGATAATTTTTCTGAAATGCAAATTGCACCATATAACTTTGTTTCTGTGAAGGCAGCTTGCAGGGCATTGCAAGCACCTGGTTCAAAGTCCCGAATGACATATCCTTAACTTATTCTGACACCTTTCCTGAAGCCCATTCCATACCGTCAGTCCATCATTAGAATACTTACCACATTGTTTTAACTGGACAACAAGATGTAGGCCAAGGTGAACTCAGGCTGAGACTAAAATTGGTCATAACTGATCAGTGCACTGCCCTGATGAACAAATATAACTAACTAGCTAACTAAATAAACAAATAAGCAAACAAACAAACAAAACATTGTGTGGTTGCCATACTGCCTAACAAACCTACAGACTTGGAAAAGGTGCTATGGCATGGAGCTTTAATTGGGGAAGGTCCTAGATGACAGTAGAAGCTAAGCGTTACTAATGAGCCTGTTGAGAATGGTTATCACTAACAAGATGTTGCTGTCATTCTCAAGTACAATAATTTGAAGTGCTAAAGACTTAGTGATCAAGGGTAAAACCATCTACCAAAAGCCCATATGCTGGTTAGGAGACCAGGAATTCTACTACTCCCAGGTCTCCTTCAGTGATTAGGTAGCAAAAGGTATATTTGCCAAGATAATGCTGTATAATTTCATGCACCACAGACCTTTTTATCTGCTGCATGATGATACAAGTTTCATAATACTTGAAGGTGGCTTTCTTAATCATTGCATTCATGACATTAGACAACACTTGCCCAGGTCAGACATTGTGGATACTTATGGCTAGTGGTTATAAGTAGCTGCTGTACTGCACATTTAGACATAGTAATAGCTGTGCTTCAATCATCCTTGCAGCTTGTACATACAGGAACTGTAAGTTACTCTGTTATGCTTCCATGCTTAGTTGCAGATGTAGTCTTCTAACAAGAAACATCAGTGCCCCTTCTAAGAAGTTGCATGTTGATATGCATCACTTTTGGTGCTTGATGGGTATCCAGTGGAATAAATGTCTTATCCTTGGCAGTTGACGTGTTGCCTTCTAGTCATCTTCCCTAGTTGAGAGCTCATCCTCATTCTGTTCCTTTTATCCTGCAACCAAGAGCATCAGTGGAGCAATTATTTCTTAAATGGATAACTTGTTTACATCTGGCCTGCATTTTACCTTGCCATGGAGCTGCTTGCATGTTTTTATTTTTTGTCTGGGGGTATATGCAACTACCTATTATGACTAACTGCACATATCTGTCTACATGTCATATCATTATTGCCTTGCTGTGTGGAATGGGAGACTGCTGCTTTACTGCTTGGATCTGTCCTGTCCCTTAAATGGCCTCTCTTTTGTAGGCAGAATGGACTCTGACATTTTATGCTTGCCACTATGTGCTGCTATGGCTTCCGGCAGGGAGAATATGCCCACCATTTTTGCTAACTAAGACATCAAAGACATTTCAGAGAGTGATGTCTCAACCTAAGATCAAATATGCTATTCTGTGAATTCACCATAATGCATAATTGATATTTTGACCAATAGCATGATGGAATGTGGCCTCTTATTAAAGATCCTAGTGACATGCATCTCGGAAAGTTCTAAATGCAACAGACTGCAAAATAAATGGTATCCTAAGTGGTAACTTAATATGCCACTCTTTTCAATGACTCATTCAAATGTCCCAAAAAAGAACGTCACATTGGGTATGTGTGTGAGGGTGTTGACAGTGAAAGAGACTACATTTGAGTAAAAGCTTTTCTTCAAGTTGCAGTATAGCCTGTATCTTTTTGCCTATTATATAATACACCCATATTTTCATAGCCTTTTAGCAGTACCCAAAAAACTGCCAGCTATCAGTAAGGAAAGCATCTGCCTATTCATTTGCAGGAACATAGATCCATAATACTGCAACATATTGCTCTTTAAATCATTTTCAAGTGCCCTGATGCTGGACTGTTTACTGATTGCTGCGAATTGCAATTTTATGAAGATTTACTGGCAGTGATACTGTCTAATTTGTTACTTTGTATTTGTTATCGGTACTTAATTGTTGCATTTCTACAATTTTGGCTCTGCTAAAGGGATTCCACACCATTTCTGGTGCTTTAAGTGCCTGTATAAATTTGACTTGTTTGTGAGGCTCTTTGTTCATTTCCACAGAGCTTATCAAAGTACAGTGTCACTGCCTGTGCTTCTGAAGAAATGTCCTTGCATTACATGCCATCCAGGCAAAAGCTAAGACAAATACTTGTGTTTAAAAATCATACTCCAGAATCTATTTAAGTCATCAACTGGTGATTTTTGTTTTATTCGTGCATTTATCTATATTTAAGGCTGAAATGACTGAATTTTCTCAAACTGTTTTGCTGTTGGTCTAAATGATTAGACATTGCCTGGACTGGTTAGTTTGTTAAAGTTGTTTTGTAGTAGCATATACTCTCAAGCAATTAGTTTTGTGCATTTACATTAAGAGGATGGGGATATTCCATCCAGTGTCAGTAGGTGGTGGCCTGGTCGATCTGATTTGGGAATCACATAAGAAAGCTCTGTGTAGTCATTTTATTGGACAGAGGGCTTAGACACCAGTTTCCTGTGTTTTAAGTACTTGTATAAATCTGGTGCATTTGCACATCTCTTGGTTCATTCCCACACATCTCAGCAAAGTTTGATGTCCTTGGCTGTGCCTGTGTAGTGATGTCCTTGCATCACATGCCCTCCAGGCAACAGTTAAGTACTTGTATTTAAAAAAAAAATCATACTTCTAGAAGCTATTTAAATTATCAACTGCTTATTTCTCCTTTTATTTGTGTATTTTTGCAGCATTTAAGGCTGAAATTACTGCACTTGTCAGATTGTCTTGATGTTGTCTAATTGACTTGAAATTGCCTTGTCTAGCTAGTTTGCTAAATTTGTTTTATGATAGCATAAACTTTCAAGCACTCTTTCTTCTGTTTTTACATTAAGAGGACGGGTATGCTCCACCTAGTTGCAGTTGGTGGTGGTCTGGTCTACCTGAGTTGGGAAATCCCAAAGAAAGCTGTAAGTGTAAAGCCCTTTTACTGGCCAGAGGACATAGAAGCCAGTTTCCTGTGTTTTAAGTGCCTGTATAAGTTTGGCATGCTTGCGTGCCACTGCTCATCACACAGCAGTGGTTAGTAGTGCTCAGTATCGACAGATGGAAACCAAAATTTCCCTCTAAAACTACCTCCGAAACTATACCAGTAACTCAGTGAGAGTACAGCAACTGCTTTGCTTGTTGGGTAGCACAGGGCAGCTAGTTTGCCACTGAAGAGCACCATCCCTTGAATTTAGTATTATATAGCCTAGTCTGTTCTCTAATATAAAAACATCCTTAGTCAGCCCACTTTAACTCATTGTACACCACACCCTTGTAGCTCAACCAATAATGGACCTGATGTCATGGATATGCACTTTTCCATTTTCTCTGTAGCCAGTCTGGTGAAAATTGTTATTATGAAAATATGTAACAATTGTCTAATGTTCACTGACAACCCTTTAATCCTCAAAGAAGCAAACACAGTATGTGAGAGATGCATATAAAAAATTTATCTGAAGGCAAAACTCTGTCATACCAGTACTCAAAATAACAATCTGGTTCTTTAGAAATGCACACACTGCATATACCACACATAGTATGCACCCCACACATAGACCTACTTATGTTGATGAACTTAAATGCAATCTTTCTAGACTACCGCCAGACAATCCACCTGCAAAAATTATCCTCAGCAATCTCTAAAACACTTAATAGTAGGAATACCTGACACTGCAGTAACAGCCAAACCAAGTGGAGCCTCTACTATCCAGCCCATAAGACAAGCCAATACACTACCCAGGGCTCTAGTCATAGGGTAGGCTGTACAAGGTGAAAATAATTGTCAGATGCCTATCAGGATTTAAGATCCAGCAAGTTATACATGTATTCAGGTCATTGCACCACAGGTACCAGTATGACTAAGCCACTATCCATGTAGGTGTAAATGACTTGAGACAAACCTCACCAGACTACATGAGAAGAGACATTATGGAGCTTTTGGACTATCTGTCAAAGGCCGGTATGTGCAGTACTGATCAACATTCTACTTTCACCAAGGATGATGCCACGATATGAGCAGATGATGATTGGTGTTAATGATTGCCTTAGTTTCTGGTGTCAGTCTAGGTGGATACAATATTTTCAGCATGGGGAGACATGGTTAACAAGCCATGTTGCTTTGCCAAGAAGGGTCTGCACTTGCCCCTTTTAGGCTCTTGAATATTGAGCAAAACATAGTCCTCTACCATATAGAGTCAGTTTTCAGCAATGCCAAATTGAAGAAATGTCCAATATAACAAAATCTACCTAATGAAATCTAAAAGTGCTACAGTTTAATGCCAGGAGTCTAAACAAGAAGCTCCACTCCTTACACTCTCTCATCACCTTAGAGAATGCAGGCATCTATACAGTTAATGAGACATGGTTTAATTCCACAGACAGTACACTGGCAGTGCAAGCCTTCATTGCCTTCTACATATTCAGACTAGCAATTGAACAGGCAGGGACTAAAGGTGGAGGTGTCTAGATCTATATCAATAACATTCCTCTAGGTTGGTTAAACAGGATGACATACTGGAGTTCCTTCACATCCATATTACCATGGACAAAGTTCCAATGCATAACCTTGTAAGCTACAGGTGACTGTCTATGTCCAATGAAATCCATAGCTCATACTTAGACCTATTGGAGTCATTCCTCATTCATTCTTCCTATAGAGTTTTAGCTTGCCTGTGCATTAGTCTCCAGCAGCCAGTACCACCCCTTTCTTAGCCCCCCCCATGTAAACAGTTCTCTTCCAGCCCTTTATTTGCACTTTTCTTTTTCCTCTACCTCTCTTCTGTCTTATTTGCAGTTGTACCCCCTCTCCCTCCTACTTACTTACACTACATGGCAGGTGCCCCCCCCCCCATCCCAGCTTTCTCTGTCCTATTTTTTTCTGGCCCTAACTTGCCCTTTTCCGGCTACTTGCTGGTATTTGGTCTTTTCATTTCCCCTGTAACCTCTACTCTACCTTACTGTCCATCGATCTCCCTTATAACTATACTAGTTTTTCACCTGTAACCTACCTTTCTCTTTCACACTTTACCCTTTCTTTCTCTGTACCTTCTGTATGCCTTTTTCTGACTAAATCTTACCCTCACTTCTCCTCTCACTGGTGTACTCTGGTCTCTATCATATCCCTTCTATTTACCTTCATACCTATCTCAAACCACTTACCTGTTTTTTCTGATTGTCTCCTTTCTCATCTTCCTTTCATGGTTCCCCTCCCTACCCCCACTTCCCACCCACCCCCAGGGATCCTAACCTTATAGCTCCCTAGACCCTCCCCTTATCCCTACCATCCAATCATTCTCTATCCCACTCAACTGTGAACCCTCCCTTCCACACACCCCTTTTCTTCTCTCATGTACTCCTAGTCTACTTTCATTCCCACCCTCTTACAGGCATCACTCCACCTCTTCTGGTATTTCTTGTCTTCTTTCCCTCTACTCATTCTACCTGTCCCTTACCCTCCTTCTACATTTCTATATCCTTGTTCCACTCTGACTATTTCCTACCTATTTATTGTAACTTTCCTCTTCAATCCACTTCTAATCTTACTTACTTTTAAAATGCCTCCCCACCTACCTACCCTGCTTATACTCTTAGTCTTAATCCCCTTCTTACTATTCTCTGCTCACCTTCTTACCTTCTTTGAAAACCCACTTAATACCCAGTTTAACTATAAACTGAAACACACTTCTACTACCTACATTTCTCTCACCTCTTTCTTAAATGTTAATTCCACTAACTACCTTCTTCCAAAGTTCCATAGACTCTCCCATCTTAACTACACTTCACCCCTAGATAAAAAAAATGAAACTTCTAACCCTTGTTAAGAGCAACTACTTAACCAAACCAGATAATCCTACCTTACAAGATGGTGACATCCACCTTAACCCTGGCCCAGTATCTCCTTCCCCTCAAGTAGCTGGACCTAACCCTAATAATACCTTACTGATTGGACATCTTAACATTCGTAGTGTAAACAACAAAGTTCCTTACCTTCATGCCATCCTTGATACACATTCTTTTGACATTCTCTGCCTCTCAGAAACCTGGCTAAAACCAGTAACAAAAGATACAGAGATCACACCCCAAGGCTATAATATAGTAAGACTTGAAAGGTGGTGGAGTAGCAATCCTGTTTAAAAATCAACTCAATATCTCTACACTCCCTGCCTGTCCAACCCTGGATAGCAAAGTAGAAGCCATTATTACTAAAGTCCAATTAAATGCCCAAAATCTCTTTATATCATCTGCGTATACATACCTCCGGTAACAATATACCTATCATAGAAGACTTTCTCAGTTGGGTTTCTAACACTTACCCCCAAGAAACTATAATATTAGGTGACCTTAACATAGACTGGAATTCTATTAATACTGATAATCCCTCCTCTCACATTAACCTAAATGGTTTTACACAATCCATTAGCTCTACTACAAGATTTAATAAGTCCAGCAAAAGAGAGTATCTTAGACTGGATACTCATAAACAAACTCAACATTATATATAATGTAGGAACTTTGCCTGATGATATCAGTGACCATTGTTTAACATATATTACAAGAGAAAAGACTGATTGTTTACACCTCCCTAACTTAAGAAAAATAACTAAACACTTTAATATAGAATCATTTCAAGCTGAACTGAATGCATGTAACTGGAACACCTTGAAATCTCTTCCTCTTGAAGATGCAGTAATATTCTTTAATTCTACCTTCTTATCCATTCTTGACAAACATGCTCCAGTCAGAATGAAATCTAAGACAGCCCCATGGCTCTCTAGCGAAACTAAAAACTAATCCTCTCTAGAAATAAAATCTGGGCCAAATGGAGATGCCATAGAAACAGCCCTGATTTACTTTGACCAAAAGCAATTATCACAGATAAGAGAAAATTCTACTATGAACTTCAAGATACTCATTTTAATAATTCAAAACAATTCTGGTCATCTGTAAATAGACTCCTTTCCCCAGGAACAACCAAAACCCCCGTTCTCACTTAATGCTGACCCAGACACCCCTTACCTAACTGCTAATGCTTTTAACTCTTTCTTTTCCGAAACTATTCTATCTCTTGCTAGACAACTGAATACCAACAACGTCTATCCTCCAACTAACCTAGTAGACTCTACTTTTAACTTCTCTCTTCAACCTATCTCCACCTCTTTTATCTACAGACTAATTCACAAACTGAAACCATGTACCCCCTCTGCTGACAAAATCCCTTCTCTTTATCTCCAAAAGGCAGCTAAAGTAATTGCTTACCCTATATCCATTCTAATAAACAGGACAATCCAAGAGGGAATCATTCCTGATATTTGGAAAATCTCTCACATTATCCCTCTACACAAAGGTGGTAACTCTTTTGACTTCTCTAACTTTAGACCTATTGCTCTCCTCTCCCCTTAGCAAAATTATGGAGAAATGCATTCACCAGCAACTTGTACAATATCTCTCTTTACATAACATAATAGCAAATTGCCAGCATGGCTTTAGACCTCATCATAGCACCACCACTGCCCTCCTCTCCTTTGTGGATACTATCAACTGGAACCGCAACAATAACCTTCTCTCAACCATTCTTCTCTAATTAATATCCTTGAATCCCTCTCATTTGATAACTTAGCTATCAAATGGTTCAGGAGCAACAGACAACAAGCTGTTCTTTGGGATAACCACATCTCTTCATTATTGCCAATTTCCATTGGTGTCCCTCAGGGCTCTATTCTTGGTCCACTACTCTTCTCCCTCTTCATAAATGATCTGCACTCAGCAATCCCTCAAACAACTTGCATTCAATACGCTGATGACTCTACCATTATTTGCTCAGCATCTTCTTCCATAGAACTAATCTCACTAACTCAAAATATCTTTAACACTGTAGAAACATGGTTTACTAGACGGTACCTCCTTCTTAATGCAAAGAAAACTAAACTTCTTCTCTTCACCCCTACCTCTCGGACCTCCCCTTTACACTTCACTATCTCTTCAAACAACGCCACTGTCATCTCTCCTGACACTACTACTAAACTGTTAGGAGTAACCATTGATAATAATCTCACTTTTGATCAACATATCAACAACACCATCAAATCTGTGAACAAAATAGGATCCTTATACCGTATCAAACAGTTTCTAACCCCACCTACTAGAGCTAAAATTGCCCTCTCCCATCTTATATCTACTCTCTTTTATGCCTCTCCAATTTACACAAACCTCAAGAAAGCTAACCTAAACAAACTAGCTGCTTGTTATAATAACATTGCCCGCTTTGCCACTGGTAACCCTTACAGAACCCATCACTGTCTAAACTTGTTTCAATACCATCTTCTCATCTCACAACTTACCATTGCTCACAAAATTCTGTACCAACAGATCAATAAAGTCTAACAACTATGGTAGAAGATGGAATCTGTTACCTAGTGATATAACACTGATTTCATCATTTCCTCTCTTCAAAGAAATCACTGGCTCTGTTCTTGTAGTACTTTTCCTAGTCTATCTCTTGCCCATGTTTGGCCTTTATGCTTTACCCCTTCTCCTTGCTCTTCTCTCTCATCTCTTCTGTTTCTCCTAGATTTCTTTATAACTACCTTAACTTACCTGTCATTCTTTCTGATAATTTGTTTCTTTCAACTGTAGTTTCTTTTAGCCTGTCCTTGTTTTGGGGTCTGATTGTATTTTAATTATTATTCACAAATATATATATATTTACCATAATGTATTGTTGTTATATGCTCTACTGAAAATGGATATGTATCCAGCTAGACTAGAAATAAAATTCAAATACCATACTCATAGGGGACTTTAATTAGGTATCAAAAACAATCCTTGCCCTGACACTAGCAAACCTGACACAGAAATAGCAACAATGTTCAATTCTTTCTTTACTAACTCCATAGCAGAACTTAGCAAAACCTTCCCTAACAACTCCTCGCCCATCTCAAATCCTATACCCAATCTTCCATCCTAAACTCTCCTCCTACTTTTCATCTCAAACCCATCCCCACATCATGCATAAAAAAACTTCTCTCTAAACTTAAGCCTTGCTCCAATGCCCCTGACAACATCCCCTCTATCTTTCTAAAACTAGCAGCAGACAGCATTGTCATTCCCATTAGTATACTTATCAACAAATCCATACAGGAATCATACGTCCCTAAACTATGGAGTACCGTCTTTATCCTACCTCTCCACAAAGGAGGCACAAATAATAACTTCTCCAACTTCTGACCCATAGCAATACTATCTTCTATTTCAGAACTTCTTGAGAAATGTATCCACCTCCAGCTAATGCCATTCCTTATAAATAACCAACTCCTCACCCCAACTCAACATGGGTTCGGTCCTGGCCATAGCACAATAACAGCTCTTCTTTCATTCCCAGACATAGTAAACCACACATGTGACTCCAGAAATCTAGATTCCACAGTCCTCCTCGACCTCTCCAAAGCTTTTGCTATTGTCTCCCATACCCACCTCCTTACCCACCTTTCTAAATTTAACCTCTCACAAAACACCACTAGCTGGTTTAGCAGCTACCTCTCTGATAGTTCCCAGGCTGTGAAATGGAAAACTGATACCTCTGCCTTCCTTCAAACCCCATCTGGGGTACCCCAGGGATCCATACTCGGCCCTATGCTCTTTAATATTTTCATTAATGATTTCCTGTTTCCACACATCAATTCCCAGCACCAGAATAGTACAATACATAGATGACTCCACACTAGTCTGCTCTGCCTCCAACCTCCTTGAGCTCCAAACTATAACTCAAACTGCTTTCTCAACTACTGAAAACTGTATGCTTCAAAACCATCTCTCCCTAAATGCCAATAAATCTAAAATCCTACTATTCACCCCT
The DNA here is from genome assembly GCF_019279795.1 of Protopterus annectens. Lineage (NCBI taxonomy): Eukaryota > Metazoa > Chordata > Ceratodontiformes > Protopteridae > Protopterus > Protopterus annectens. The sequence continues at coordinate 1,482,824,209 of NC_056728.1, read as the reverse complement.
TCAAGATCTATCCATCTTGACAAAACCTTCTTCAAAATTATCAGCCATGCTAACTCCGCTATAGAAATTGCCCCTTTGATACCCATATTCAACTAAATATTAAGAAAATACATCAGAAACTTGGCATGCTGTACAGAAACTCACACTTCCTCTCCCCCTCAACTAAATAGATCCTTGCCTCAACCTACTTACTACCCTCTCTGATGTATGGTGCTCCCTTACTAACTAACTTATCTTCATCTGACACTTCTAAACTGGAAACCTGCTACAACAAAATCTCAAAGTTTGCAACCTCATCCAAATGCTCTACTCACCACTGTATACCTCTCCATCAGCTGCAATGGCTAGAACTTCCCAATTACCTGTACTACCTCCAACTCTGCACAGCCCACAAGCTTATTTTCAAACCTAATACATGTCCAGCACTTGCTAACATCTTACCTTCATGCACCCCTCTGAGACCCCTAAGATCTGCCCTCCAAAACCTAATCTCCGTGTATAAACCAAATTGTCCTTCTGGGCAGCTACTTCTATCCTTTACCTTAACCAAAAAATGGAACTCCCTCCCTCCATCTCTAAGAATATCTGAAAACTTTGAACTCTTCAAAATCCAGCTCCATTTTCACCTCTCCCATAGTTGGAAGTGCAATTGCACTCTACCTACCTAACTTATCACATCCAAAGTCCCATTCTTCCCCTTACGTACCAGGGATCTATCCCCCAATAACTACTCTCAGATCACTATCTGACATTTCTAATCTATGAACAAATTCTACCCTCTACAACTGTTCTCAACCTACAAACATGTAAATGTGTAAGATATACTGTATATATGTTGCAGTTCAACTGTTCTTACTTGCCATTTTACACCCACAAGGTGTTTACTGCACCTTTTAGCAACTATGTATTGAATTTTGTTGACTTTGAATTATGTTGCTTTTACTTTGTACTATGTATTCTGTATTATGTAGTTTATACTTGTATTATGGAGCTATTCTCACCTTTTAGCAACTATGTATTAAATTGTGTTGACTTTGAACTATGTAGATTTTACTTTGTACTATGTATTCTGTATTATGTAGTTTATACTTTCTACTATGGAGCTTTTCTCCCCGGGCCTCCACTGAAAACGGGCTTTTCAAGCCCAGTGAACCTCCCTGGTCACCAAACTGGAAATAAATAAATAAATAAATTATCCCCTCTATAAATTGGGAACCCTACATGACTCCAAATTTGCAGGTGGAGAGATTTCCAGACTTTCAATCTAGACTAAATAGTGCATATACCTTCTAGAGGTGCAGACATATTGGATCTGGTACTCAGAAATGTGCAATGTTGTGCCCCATTTCCCCCTGCCAGTGTTGTGTCCTCTCCGGTAAGGTTAAACCATAAATCACTCTTCTTCTTCTTCTTCACAGTTAGGAACTATTCCAAGATATACTACCTTTTATCAAGTTATAGCTTGCCAAAATTTTGAACCCCTGCAAATCCAGATAACACAGCAGTGTATGCATAATTATTCACAAAAGCTCTGTACAACCATGTCAGTGATTGCATGGAGATAGCTGTGCCTACAAGAAGTAACCTCAAAACTAACTTAAAAAACAAACCACTCTGGAGGAATCCAACATTAAACAAGTTGTACAACAAAAGATAATAAAGTCATACCTAAAGAAAGGAATACTAACATTAAAAATTATAAAATATCTCTCATCAAACTGAACAGACACCTAAGAGGACTAATTAAGTCAAACAAAGGAAATTTCAGAATCAGAATCACATTTATTTGCCAAGTATGTGCGCATATAAGGAATTTGATTCCAGTTTCAATGACTTTCCAAGTGTGAATTATATTACAAAATTAAAACTTTATACTAGAAAATAAAATTTTAAGATTACGTCTAAAGGGGCTACAGTTAACAGTAATGGAGAAAAGCAGATATTAAAGAAGAAAAGCTGCTTTAACCCTCCACTTCAAAACCTAATCTCCGTGTATAAACCAAATCGTCCTTTAATAATGGCATTTGAGAAAGCATGTGAGGATGATATTCAAAATGAAATTAAAATGCACAATTCCACTAAACAATTTAATTTGAGTAAAGATGAATTTAGTTTACTAAATAATTTTAACAAACAAAATATACAGAATTATGAAGCCTGATAAGGGTGGGGGTGTGGTGCTTTATTATGGCACAGATTATGTTTATGAATTAACTATGATGTTTTCCAACATAGAAAAATACCAAATTTCATCTAGGAATGAAGCTACTTTAGCACACAGGAAAATTCAATTTTTTTCTGGAAGACTCTTTACTTCAAAAAGCTATTTCAGAAGACTTGTACAATTTTTTTAAAAACAGAGCATCCCATTATACCCACAGCCTTTGGTATTCCCAAAGTGCATAAGTGTATTCAGAAACCCCCCATTCAGGGTCTTTATTTCTGCACACAGTAGTTCTACACACACATCGTGTACATTTGTGGATAGAATTTTGAAAGACTCAATACAAACTGTTGATTATTTATTGAAGGATTCCTGGGATTTTTTGTCTAAATTTAATGAAAGATGGTATAACAATGAAGTTATTTTTTCCATAATAGATGTATTGGACTTATTTACTTCAATTCCCCAAAAGGAGGGATTAGATTTGTTTTATGAGGCCATCAGGGAACTTACTATTTTTTTCAGACACTATGATTAATTTTATTATGGCTGCAATGGAACATATACTGTCTAATAACTACTTCGTATTTGAAGGAGAATTTTATAGGCAATTACAGGGAGTAGCAATGGTGAAAACATGCGTCCCCATTTATGCCAACCTGGTACTTTATTCATGGGAGAAAAAATATATTTTCACAACTCCTTACTCACAGATGTGGCTTACATACTACCATTTCCTGGATGATATTTTTATCCTTTGGAACAATTCAAAATCCAACTTTAAAAGTTTTCTTGAGTATTATTAACCAGACATGTCCGTTCTTTAAATTTACTGCCAACTGTTCAGATGTGGAGATTAGTTACTTAGAAGTGAAGATTTCTAAAGATAAATTACAAAATAAGTTTGAATCTAGAATTTATAGGAAGGAAACTTTCTCAAATAGTTATCTAGATTTTCAAAGTTGTCATCCCTTCCACACTAAAAAAAACATTTTTAAAGGACAGTTGGTCAGGGCAGGTAGAATGTGTTCTAAGAGGGAAACATTTTTGGAAGAGGTATCCATTATTACTGATATGTTTAAAGTAAGAGGATACCCAAGTGGGTTATTGGGAAGGGTGGTGGAACAAGTAACTGAAGGATGGGGTTCAAGGTTCAAGCCTTTGTTGGCTAGTGGTGAGACCATCCATAAACAAACCACCCAACCTTCCACTAAGAATGATTACAATACTAGTATGGTTACTCCCTATGGAACTGGAGAACAGACACTCAAGGAGATCATAAAAAGAAACTGGGTTATTTTTAAAGGTAATATTGCAATTTTTAACAACTTAGGGCAAATACCCAGCTTTGTTTATAAAGCTGGAAAAAACTTTAAATTTTTGACTGAACACCTTATTATATCCAGGACATTGTCTTTGAAAGGAACAACTAGGTATGGTCACTGTAATCAATGCCCGTATGTGTTGAATCAAGATGAGGTACACATAGGGGGCAACACGAAGGACATTTTATTGCAGAGAGGCAACTGTGATACAAAAGGGATTATTTATGTTGCTATTCGCCAAACATGTTTATATTATTACATTGGTAAAACAGAGAGAAAACGTTGCCTGAGGATATATGAACATTTGTATGCTATAGCTAAAGGTAATACCAACAATGCTCTTTTTAAACATTCATTAACCTGTCAAGGTTTCACAAAATTTATGTTTGGTATTCTTGAAGTGATTAAACACAACCCAAGAGGTGGTTGGTGGGAACTGAATGTGGATCTGAGGGAATTTTATTGGATTGTTAAGTTAAATGCTTTAATAGAACCAGGATTAAATGACTATTTATCTTTACTGCTTGTATTAAATAAAAAAGCATTAACATTTTAAATGTTTCATATGTTTTTAACAACAGGGTATGTATTGTTTATTATATTTTTTTAAAAGAAACAACATTTTTTATGCACAAGGCAATATTTATTAATTATCTTTTCATTCAATTATTCAATTAACTGTATTCAATTAATTGTTAGTATAAAAGGGTTGACTTGTAGGAGAAATATGTTTTGATGAAGTCCCCGAAGGCTTGGGGAAGAAAGCGCTTAACTAATAAATTGGTGGAGCTATATTCTTGTCTTTTTTTATGAGTGAGCTTATGGTGTGATAACTACTCGTTTGGATATTGAACCGTTTCATGAATTATATAAATGACATTCATACAAGTATTAAGAACAAGATGAACAGCATACGTGAAACTATTAAGAACAAGACAAAAAAGTAAAATATATACATACAAAGTGCAAAGGGCAACTCAGTGCAAGAAATATTGAAATAAATTCTGAAAGAAACAAGAATTAACAATATGTAAACAATACTGCAGAATCCTTAGAGGCTTGGGAAAAAGAATACCCCAGCCTAATTAGCTGAGTTAACCATGTATGAACTTGATGGCCTGTGGGGGGAAAAACAGTTCTTATATCTGCTTGTTTTGGTGCGTATTAATCTATACCACCTGGCTAATGGTAATAGCTCAAAAAGATGGTGGCCTGGATGTGAAGGGTCAGTGATGATTTTCTCTGCCGTTTTCATGACTATGGAATAGTACAGGTCCTGAAAGGAGGGCAAACTAGCACCAGTGATATTTTCAGCAGACCTGACTATTTGATTTAACCTATTTTTGTCATAGGTTCATAGGTGTGTACTAGGCTAATGGCCCTGGAGCCTTTACAAGCCTAGCCCATAGGATTACCCTGGAATAGCACTACCTGACCTTAGTTCCCAGTGCCTCTGTTGAGTAAAGCCACTGGAGTGGTCCCTGGGGTGAATTTTCTATTTCCCATCCACTCAAGATTTCTCTTGAAGATTGCCAGTGAGGTGCTCTGTTTGACATGTATGGGAAGTCTATTCCATAGCATGGGCAGTCTCTGGGTTATGAACCTATCCCTCTAGCACGTTCTGTTGATTGTGGTAATGAGGTTGAGGTCTCTGGAGCATGTGGTGCAGAGGGATTGGGATTTCTTTAGATGTAGCATTTCAAACAGAGTTGGATCAGACATGGCTTTGTAAGTCAAACAGAGATTGCCTCTAACTGGGTGATATGAGACAGGGAATATTTGGATTTTTTTGAGTCTGTCCATATAGGACAAGTGTTTAAGGCCTAGGATCCTCATTGTGAGGTACTTTGCGGCCTCTCCAGTTGTTGCAGGTGTCTAGTAAGGTACATGCCAAATGGGGCATTGTACTTGATGATTGGCCTAATGAGGGAAGAGTAGAGAGAGACAATGACCTCTTTCTTCCTGGATGCAAAACCTTAGTAATGAGATTTGCAACATAGAAGGACTTTCTGACTACATTGGCAATGTGGTGGTCAAAAGAGAGGTTGCTGTCAACCTGTGTTCCCAGATCTCTTATAACACCTTCTGTGTTCAGTGGACTACCATAAATGTGGTAATTCATGGGAACTGGGTTCCCAAGGGGGATAATGACACATTTTTTAGTATTCAGCTTAAGACCATGGTACTCAGTGAGGCCTTTCTGTAGGATGTCAGCATCACTTGGAGAGTTAATAATGGCTCCCACTTGCAATCGTCTATGAACTTTGTCAGCCTGAATCCCTTCATGTTGGCCTGGGTTTCTGAGAAGCAGATACCAAAGAGGAGAGGACCCAGGATTGATCCCTATGGGACTCCACTTGTGACTGGTCAGCAGTCTGACTTGGAGTCAGCTAATTTCACACTGTGAGTTCTAGCTGTGAGCCAGTTTGCAACCGACCTAGTGATATAGGGGATGATGCCTAGCTTAGTGAGTTTTTCTGTGATTCCTGAGTGGGGAATGGTATCAAAGGCCTTGGCCAGATCAAGGTAGGCTGTATGAACCACCTTGCCTTCATCCACAGCTCTGGTGACTGACTCAAAGAAGTTGACGAAGTTCAGCAAGCATGATCTACCCTTCACAAAACCAAATTGTGTGGGATCCAGAGTTTGGAGATTCCCTATATAGGTTCATAGGTTCATAGGTTCACACTAGGCTATCTGCCCTAGGGCATTTATAAGCTTAGCCAGAGTGTGTTTGGCTTTCGCCACCCATTTTAAATGAATTTTGCTATGCCCTTTTTCGAGGTTAGTATACTGTGCATCTGTCTAACAGTGATGCAGAAGTGATACCCAGGGTAAACCTACGATCTCCCATCCACTCATCAAGATTCCTCTTGAAGAGAGTCAATGAGGGACTCTGCCTAACCTGGACTTGGATTTTATTCCAGAGTGAAGGGAGCCTCTGGGTTATGAATCAGTCCCTCCAGCATGTCCTATTTATTTCAGTGCTGAGGTTCAAGTCTCTCGAGCGCGTAGCACGATGGGATTTGGATTTTCTGAGGTGCAGCATGTCCATTAATTCCGGGTTGGACATGGCTTTATACGTCAGGCACAGATCACCTCTGAGCAGGTGGTATGCCACTGAGTAGAGCTGGAGTTTCTTTAACCAGGCAGCATATGGCATCTGTTTGAGCCCTTTGATCCTCCTGGTGAGGTACTTTTGGGGTCTTTCCAGTTGCTGCAGGTGTCTGGTAAGGTACATCCCAAAAGGAGCATTGTACTGAATTATGGGCCTGATGAGGGATGAGTAAAGAGGCATGATGATCTCCCCTGATCTATATGTGAATCCCTTCATGATTAGGTGGGCTTTAAAAAATGTTTTTCTGACCACTTTGGCCACGTGGTTTTCAAATGAGAGATTGCTATCAACTTGGGTCCCCAGGTCCCTAATTACTTCTTCCATACTTAATGGATTACCACCTATGTGGTAATTTGTGGTCACTTTGTTTTTGCCAAAGGGGATGACTATACACTTTTTGGCGTTTAGCTTGAGGCCATGGCTCTGGCACCAGTTGTCTGTTTCTATGAGGCCCTTTTGGAGGATGCTTGTGTCGGCTGGAGAGTCGATTATGGTGCCTAGTTTGCAGTCATCTGCGAACTTGGTCAGCCACAGTCCTTCCGTGTTGGCCTGTACCTCCAAGAAATATATACCGAACAAGAGAGGTCCCAGGACTGAGCCTTGTGGGATGCCACTTGTAACTGGTTTGGAGTCTGACATGGCTCCAGCAATTCTACCCACGTGGGTTCTGTCCTTGAGCCAGTTTGCAACCCATCTAGTGACATAGGGGTTTATATTTAAGCTGGTGAGCTTATCTATAATGCCCGAGTGGGGTATTGTATCGAAGGCTTTTGAGAGGACCAGGTAGGCTGTGTGGACCACCTTCCCCTCGTCAATATCCTTGTTTATTAGGTCCATGATGATGTGTTCTATAGCTTTGCATATCAGACTTTGTCAGGCTAATAGGGTGATAGTTCCCAGGGTCTGTAGTCACTTCTCCTTTGTGGAGAGGGATGACTGTAGCAGTGCGCCATTCAGTAGGAACAAAGCCTGAGGTGAGGCTGTGATTGAACAAGACACACAGGTGAAATGCCAGTTCACTCTGTAGTTCATCTAGAACACAGCCAAGGCTATTGTCCGGTCCCATAGAAGCTGTATTCTTGGCCCTGGACAGTGCTGTTTTAACCTGTGCAGCAGTAATACTGGGTGCCTGGTAATCTACTGGTATTATGATTGGTCTTTTGGGGGGGGGTTAAAGTTGGCACTGAATCTGTTGTCCAGTATATTGGCAACATCTGCTGGCTCAGTATAATAGGTTCCATTGTGCAGTAGCTCAGAGCAAATCTGGGTATTGGTGTGGAGGTTCCTTACATAACTATAGAAGGCCTTGTGGTTGTCTTTACTATCTGCTGCAATTCTGTTTTCATAGCTAGCTTTAGAGGATTTGATGAGGTAATCTCAACTTTTTGTTGAGGCTAATAAGGGAGTTTTTCCAGTTGGGACTTCACCTTATTCTGCATCAGTTTCCTCCTTCTGTTGTAGAGTTTGTTTATGATAGGGGACCACCAGATTGGCTTCCTTTTTTTGGAGGACAGCATCTTGGTTCTATTGGGTATGGCGAGATCCATGCATTTGTGTACATGTTCGTACAGTGCATTGCTGTATGATTCGGCGGTCATGCAACTATTCTCCATTTGCATGGGTCCCGTGAAGTTAGCCACCTCTTTTCTTAGGAGCTCAAAGTTACCTTTGGAGAATTTTTTACATGGTGGTTACCTTTGCTAGGGGGTGGGGTGGGAGGGATGGATGTGGATTTCCAAGGTGATTAGTTTGAGGTTGGATCTAGCCAGGGAGGACTTGACTATTGGTGTTGAGCAACAGTTGCCCATGTTAGTAATGACCAGGTCAAGGATGTTGCTACCTGTAGTGGGGGTAAGAATGAGCTGGTCCAGGGCATTGGAATTAATGAATTTCAGGAAATGTTGGGCAAGTGTATTGTTACATGAGTAGTTTTCCCAGCTAATGGAGAGGTAGTTAAAGTCACCCAGAATGAGAGTGTTAGGTTAGACCCTAATATTCTCCAGGGTGCTTAGGAACATGGAGTGTGAGTTTTGGGACATGTTCAGGGACATATAACAGGCTACAACTTGAATCACTGTCTTACCCAATGTTAGCTGCACTTGAAGTATTTCTGATGCATTATAGGCGACCAGTCTGGAGGTGTGCGCATCCTTTATGAATATGGAAACACCACCGCCTTTGAGACTTCTGTCCAAGTTCCAGGGCTGAAAGGTGTGGAAGGAGTTATAGCCTGGTAGCGCAGGGGTGCTTTCTGCTGCCTTGAACCAGGTTTCTGTTACAGCACAAATGTCAATGTTCTCCATTTTAAGGAGTGCTTTGAGCGAGTGCATTTTGAGATTCAGACTTCTATTATTGAGCAACATGACCCTCAGATTGCATTTGTTTGTTGCTGTTATGGTGAGAATATGGTCTTTGGAACACCACCTAAAAAAGGCACTGTAGGGTTGGCATGAGCCTTGGCCGGTATCCGGAAGCCCAGGGGTGACAGATGGAGGCCATCTCTGGCAAAGCATCGCGGTCTATCAAACATGTCATCCCAGGCAGACAGATACTGGATCCCCTAAGAATGATACCAGAAACTTAGCCAATTGTTGAAATCAGTCATTTTCTGCTTGTACTGTGGTATCATTCTGGGCGATGGTATGATGCTGCTCAGGGCTAGGGTCATAAACACCTGGGCTACATCAAGTGAGAGCACCTCCATGTCTCTTTTTATTTAGTCCAGGGAGGTATGTCACAGGTCATTCACACCCACGTGAGTCATATTTGTACCTGTTGCTCAGGGACCTAAGTGCATGCCTTATGTTGAGGATCCTGGCACCTAACAGGCAGCTGACTGTTACTTTCTCCTTATTCAACCTAGTGAGTGGGACATCAGTGTGCTTCACTATCGAGTCACCTATGACTAGTGTGCTCGGCATGCTGTTTTTTCTTAGGGGCTTTAGTTGAGTGGCACACTGTTTAGGAGAGTTATGTGTCTTGTGATTAGTGTTGTGTAGTGGTGGTCAAGTGCACTTCTGCCTTGGAAGTCTCTGCTGTTTGGGTAGATTTTTATCGAGAACTTCTGTCAAGGTGGGTGTGTGCTTTGTGTTTTTATGTGAAGGTAGTGCTGGTGTGAGTTCTGGAGGGCTATGTGTTCCATGTGGTGTGGTGTAAGTGCTGACCTTCTCCTCTTGACCAGCTATTCCAGTCTTGGATGGAGACTGTGTGGCTTCCAATTTGGATATTTAAGTGCATCTCTCACAAGTCTGAGTGCTGGGAGGTAAGAGGAGAGGGTTGTCGGTGTACATGAGGCAGTTGCTACATTGTCTCAGGATGCCAAAGTTCACCAGATTAATAGAAGAAAGCACAGGTTAGACATGCCTGGAGAGGTGGGCATTAATAATAAGTACTAGAGCTGTGTCCTTGTAGAACATTTAGTGCTGATAGCACTTTTGTGTGCTACAATAATTGCTACAAGAAGTCTGGAATGATTAAGTGCTAAACTAATAAGCTAGCAGAAGTGCAGGAGAGGAGAGAACTAGCAGATCGAAGGGAAAAATCGAAGAGCAGACGTTGGCACCTCTCAGAAGCTTACAAACAGTCCTGGATACAGCAAATCTGTATCTGGACTAGGCTAGTTACAGAAAATGTGGAAAACAAGTGCAAATGTGGGCTTTTAAACCAGAAAGTTGAAAGAGATGGAAAAACTGCCCAAATGCCCAATACACTACTCCTCTTGTGATAGATAGACTACCTAGTGCTTACCACTCCCACTGATAAGCTAGAAGGCTTCCTTCCAACACAGAAAGGCTTAAGGGGCTCAGAAGCTTACATGCAGTCCTTTATACAGCAAATCTTTATCTGGACTAGACTAGTTACAGGAAAGGTGGGAAAAGAGCAAACACAGGCTTTTAAACCAGAAAGTTGAAATAGATTGGCATAAACTGCCCACACAGCCAATAAACTACAATTTCTAGGCCAAAAAGCACTCCTCTTGTGGTATAAAGGCTATCTAGTGCTTACCACTCCCACTGATAAGCTAAAAGTCTTCCCTCCAACCCAGAAAGGCTTGGGAGGCTCAGAAGCTTACAAACAGTCCTGGATACAGCAGATCTGTATCTGGACTAGACTAGTTATAGGAAAAGTGGGAAACAAGTGCAAATGTGGGCTTTTAAACCAGAAAGTTGAAAGAGATGGAAAAAACTGCCCAAATGGCCAATAAACTAGAATTTCTGGGCCAGAAACCACTCCGCTTGTCGTAGATAGTCTACCTAGTGCTTACCACTCCCACTGATAAGCTAGAAGGCTTCCCTCCAACACAGAAAGGCTTGGGAGACTCAGAAGCTTACAAACAGTCCTGGATAAAGTAGATCTGTATTTGGACTAGATTAGTTACAGGAAAGGCAGGAAACAAGCTTAGATTTTTTTTTTACAGAAAAGCTAAAACAGCACTAAAACAATTCAAGTGCAGTGCAAGCTAGCACACTTGAGTGTGTAGCAATATTAAACCAAATACAGTTTAAATGAATGCAATTTATTCAAAGTGTATTCTGAACCAAATTCAATTATTGTTTTATTCAACTCTGAACAGTTAAAATGTGCCAAAAATATACTTATCAGCTGAGAAGCACACTCAGTCAGAACACAAGGAGATTCTAGCAGTTTTTATTTTATTTTTATTTATTTATTTTTTAGTAAAGTGAAAAGGGAGAATGAAGAAACAGAAGATAATTCAAGGTTGAGGACCCAAGTGGTTTGGCCTTCTCAAATGTTCTTTCTGTATTAGGTAGAATGAGCTAATGACACTAGAGTGGGATAGAGCTGGGATAGACCTGAACAGATGGGACTGGTAGGAGTGTCTGAAATCAAAATATGATCTCACTGTACTTAGTTCAGTGAGCAAATGAGATGGACACAGGAGGAGTGTTCAACCACAAATTTACAGGAGGGGTGGGCAATTCCAAAGCCAACAAGATTAATACCACAACAAGAACAGGGAGGGTGGGCAGGAAACTAACTGCAGAGGGGCAGAGAGACAACAATATTCAGTGAAACAAATAAATAAACAGAACAATAAAATGCAGTACTATCTCTAACACAATAGTCAATGAAACAAATAAACAGAAAGGTAAAATGCAGTACCTTTAACAGTGCAAGTTTGTACTTAACTCAACTTGTAATACAGTTGAAGTAGATATACAGCAGCCAGCCAAACAGCTCAGTTATTCAGCAGAAATAAATTCACAGATAAGTGGCTAACACTTATAAGCACAAAGAAACCCTCTAGGCTAAGAATTCAACACCAAACATCAATGAAGTAGAAACAATAACCCCCAATAACTGCAGAGAGACAGAGAGACCACAATATTCAGTGAAACAAAAAAATAAACAGAAAAATAAAATGCAATGCTATCTTGATTAGACAGAGATCTAAACCACACTGTTATGGATGATCTGAGAACAGACTCAATGACTGCTGTATAGAACTGAATCAACAGTTCCTGTGGGAGGCTGAACTTGCTCAGCTCTCTCAGAAAGTACATTTGCTGTTGTGCATTTTTTAAGACAGACCCTACATTGGTCTCCCACTTCAAGTCCCAGGAGATTATGGTTCCCAAAAACATGAAGGATTCCACAACTGACACAGCAGTATTATATATAAAAAAGGGGGGTAATATTGTAGTACCACTCCTTATGTCCATTGTCATCTCCACAGTTATAAGAGTGTTCAGTTCCAGATTATTCTGACTACACCAAAGAGCCAGCTGCTCAACCTCCCTTCTGTATGCAGGCTCATCATCATCCCTGATGAGCCTGCTGATAGTTGTATCATCTGCATATCTAATAAGTTTGACCAAGGAGTCCTTAGAGGTGCAGTCATTAGTATAGAGGGAGAATAGCAGTGGGGTGAGCACACATCCCTGGGGGGCACCTGTATTGATCGTACAACAGCTAGATGTAAATTTTCCCAGTTTCACCTGCTGTTTCCTATTGGTTAGAGAATTGGTGATCCATTGATAGGTGGAAACAGGAACGGAAAGCTGGGAGACTGTCAAGTGAAGAAGTCCCAGAATTATTGTATTAAATGCAGAGCTGAAGTCCACACACAGAATCCTTGCCTATGTCCCTGGGTTGTCAAGATGTTGCAATAAATAGTGCAGGCCCTTATTAAGTGCATCATTCACTGACCGATTCTCTTGATACGCAGATTGAAGGGGGTCAAACGAGGGAGCTGTAATATCTTTCAAGTGAGCTAACACCAGCCTCTCAAAAGTCTTGATAACCACCAATTTCAAAACAATAGTCCTGTAGTCATTCAGTCCTATTATAGTGGATTTTTTAGGCACTGGAATGATTGTAGCTTGTTTGAAACATAAGGGAACTTCACACAGCTCTATTTATTGAAAGGCCAAGTAAAAACAAGAGCCAGTTGATCAGCACAGGTTTTTAAACAGGAGGGTTAAACCCCATCTGGACCAGCTGCTTTCTTAATTTGCTGTCTTTAAAAAAATTATCACATTCTCCGCAGAGATAATTAATGCAAGCTGAATGTGAGAAGTTGTGGAAGAGAGGGTCATATAAGCCTGAACACTGAGAGAGCTGGTAACAGTGTCATTTGCAACTTCAAATTTATCAAACCTGCAGTAAAAAGCATTCATATCATTAGCCATCTGGTAAGTAGCTGCTGTATAAGGGATGGTTTCCTGATGCAGAATCATTGGTTAAAAACTGTTTTTTCAGCTTTTCAGAATAGTTCTTTTTAGCAATTTTGATTTCTTTTTATTTATTTTTTATTCTTTTTATTTATTTATTTTTATGTATTTCTTTTTTATTTCTTTTGAAGTAAAACAGCATCCCAGGCCAAAGACAACCTTAAGTCCTTCTTCAGCTGTGTTTTAAACCGCAAAGTCATCACACAACAGTGCACCAAACTACTAGAAAATGGAGCCACATTCATGAACCAGAAGAAATAGCAAATCTTCAGGCTTGCAAATTCATCTCCAACTTTATACCCCTCTCACTCTCAGACACCTTCCAGGAAATACCATCTAAAATAACACTTCCAACTACCAATAGGGAGCAGGTCTTAAAGGCAGACTAAAGCCAAGAATTCAGCTTTGATGTGCACTGATAATATCCGAGGATGCATCCTAAATAGCCTGAAATATGCCCTATCAGGCCCACTGGAATTGCTATCCAACCATAGCTTCCGAAAAGACTATGCACCACGCAAATGATGGACTGCAATCAACATCCATCTTCATAAGGGTGGGGCATCAATAGTTGGGTCTATTCCTCTTTGACTTCTATGTTTTGGAAGTCAATATCAATGTCAAGGGCTTCTGATTTACCAGGTTTGCAGATGACTGCAAGCTGGGAGCAATCATATAAATCCCCCAGGATACAAATATTTTACAGGAAGATCTAACACAAACAAATAACTGGTACCTAAACCACAGCTTAAACACATTGCCAACAAAAGCATAATAGTATCTTTTGTGAAGTCATCCACCCTGGGAAACTACCTCATCAGTAAAACACCCGTAAAAGTTGACAAAGAAGTCAGGGATTTAGGGACTCATGCAGACTGCAACTTGGTTTTTGAGCAAAATGCATCTAAGATAGTAAGAAAATCATTCTGTGTAACTGAACTTAGAGTTAAGGGCCTGTTCTAGGTCTAGAGAAGTCATCGTGCCATTATACTCAGCCCACATTGAACCCATCATCGAGTATAACATTCACTTCTGTCTGTACTTGACCAGGCATATGAAACAATGGGTATATCCCCAGAGTTTCCTCACAAAAACAATATAAGGCATAAGCATAATGCACTATGCAGATTGACTCAAAGCCCTAGCCTTATAATTTGTTTCTTACAGATTGCTGAAAGGTCTGACATACATGCCATACTTAGATCCCACCGTTATGGATGTTTTGCATATCTACAAAATGAACAGCATCAAAACTACTAGATCCAAGGAACTGAAGTTTGCTTACAATTTAAATAGAAAGTGTTGTAGGAACAGGTATGTGTCTCAGAGAATTCCCATTTTGTGAAATAGGCTTCCCATCAATGTGAAGCATAACCTTGACCAATGGATGGGAACATTTAAATTCACCCTGGTCTGATACCTATGTCACTGATAGACAGAGGCAGCAGTTAAATCATGTCCTAACAAACTCACATTCCTTCAAACAAACTCAAAGGCAAAAAAACACCATGCAATATATTTTGGTTGTTTGGCTAGTATTTTAAAGGCCCAAATGGAGGTTTGCCTTGTATATACATATGAATTTATGAACCTATTACCTCACAGCACTGTTTTTAATAAGTTGTTTCTCTCTATACACTGTAGGTGATTCCTTCAATGTATATTTGAAATGTGTCAAATGTTAATTTCTAAAGCAAAGTATTCATTTCACTGCAGAAAAAAATGTTACTTTGACATACTGCAGTTTGCCCATCTATGCAAATAAATAATTATTCAAACTGGTAAATAAACAAATAACTGTGAATTCATTGTCAGCTTTCATCATCCCT
>NC_056728.1:1482746578-1482804078 GCF_019279795.1 Protopterus annectens | reverse complement strand
TCTTTGGTAAGATATAAAACCTCTGAGGTTTAGGATCATCCACCATTAGTTGTTTACATAGAGATTCTGATAATATCTCTATTAGACTTAGGCTTCAAAAGAAACTCATCTATTTTTCTTTTGAAATCCACAGTAGGGTGTAATGACAGTTTAAAATAAAACATACCATCATTTAATTGCCTCAGGGCTTCCCTCAGGTAATCAGATGTTGCCCATACCACTATTGCACCACCCTTGTCAGCCTTAACTATTACAATATTTTTGTTATTTCTCAACTGGGTCAAAGCATTTCTTTCAGGTTTAGTTAGATTATCCCATATCCTCTGGAAACAACATTCTGATTCATATGTAAATCACGCAATACCATATCTTCAAATAATTTCACCCTAGAATGATATGGTGATTGGAAATTGGATTTTTTTAAAACAAAAATCATAAGTAGAAACATTACTATCATCAGTTCTAATACTGAAAACAATATTTTAAATTCAAGTTTCTACAAAAGCTTTTAACATCTAAACATACTTCATACTCAGAGATAAAATTCAACGGTACATAACTAAATCCTTTATTAAGTACACTTTTCCCATGTCAACTTAGCTCATAATCAGTCAAATTGACAATTAAATTGTCCATTTCTTCAGTTGCATTCTCCACTACATCTTTGTCAGGTCCCTGCATGTTTGTTCTATGTTGCTCCCTGGTCTGCCTGCGATGTTTTCACCATCCTCTTCTAAAGGACCCCCTCTTCCCCTGGTTTTTATACATAGGTGATCTCAATTCCTTCAAAAAGTCTGCCTCCGTATCTGTGCTGGGTGGGTTGGATGAAAAGTCTGAAGTACTTGAATCAGCAATACCTTTGAAACCTCTTGAGCATTTTAAGATAGATTTATTTCTCTTCCATTTATGTTTACATTGTGTATTAGCTGAATCAGAAAATCTTACTGATCTTTTAGCCATTTTCCAAGAAAAAAACGGCATTATTTTGAAGGTCCCCTATGTCCCAATTACATTTCTTAAGTTTTTTGCTTTTTAACTCTTTTTCAAAGCTATTCACTTCACTCAGATACATATCATACATCTTTCCATAATTCACTTCATTTTCATGTTGTTGTAAACCTTCCAAACATTCATTTAATTTGGTTTTAATATCCATTAGGGAACATTCATAATAATCGATAAGTAACTCTATAAATAGCTTAGATGCAGTGTGTTGTATCAAACGCCATTTAGACATAAAGTCACTGTCTTCCTTCCCTACCCCAGGTTCCACGTAAACTCTTAAACCATGTGTGGCTATTTAATCCCCAATATATGCTTTAAGTAGTTTAATGTGCCATATAGTGCAACAAAATTTCTTATTTAACACAGTTAGATATTTAAACATTTTTTCCATATTTGTAGTGTGACTCACCTCCATAACATTTTCTGTTCTGTTTTCACCATCGCGGCCTTCAAAACAAGCCACATCATACCATTCAAAAAATTATTGAAACTCACAAAAGGAATGAGATAGATGATGTTATTTACGGAATGTATATATATATGGTAGCAGTAATTACTGCAAGAATATATTTTGCTGTGATCATTTCATTGTAAAAAATCAGTGATTCAAAGTGGAGGGAAGTTATAACTGTTTGACTAAAGGTGTTGTTTATTTAGTTCTGTGCCAGAGCTGCTGTGGATTCTATGTAGGCAAACTGAGTGAATGTAAAAAAAAAAGAATATATGAACTCCGTTATGTGATTACGAAGAAAAGTAACAAAAACACCTTATCTAAACATATTAGCAACCATCTAGGTCATGAGTTTAAATTTGTGGTAATAGAACAATTAAATGTGAATCCGGGGGTGGGGGGGGGGACCAAGTGTTCTGCTATTAGAAAAGAAAGAGCTGTACAGGCAGTTACAGCTTAAAGCAGGCAGTGCCCCAGGGCTCAATGATGTTTCAATTATCACCTGTTTATTAAAACTAAAAGCTTACAGGTAATGAAACTATAATTTAGGAAAGGGTTTTACTATTTTTCATTACATGATTTTATGTTTGAATTTTGAATGTTTCAGTTTTAACATTATATTACAGTGTCACTTTAAGAAATGGAATTCAGGAAGTCATGTGGACTACTCATTAGCTTTTAACTTTCCTGTGTTTGTTCACTTGCAACATCTGATGAAATCTTTTATGATAGCCAAAATGGAAGCACTTATTTGTTTTATAAAATAAACACCGGTGTGTGTTTACAGTGACCTGTGTGCATCCATGTATCATTTTAATCATGTGAATACGTCCTTTTGCTGGCCCATAGAAGTAAAATATCAGAGGATGCTAGAAAAATTTATAGTTTATTAAGACTTGGTACTTATTTATGTATTAGTTTACACTTCTTACGTCAATATATTATCACTTTTTTCAGCAGTATCAGTCTAACTAAATTCCTGCCTCCTAAATCTTATATTTTAGTATATCATATATATATATATATATATATATATATATATATATATATATATATATATATATATATATATATATATGCATAAGATGATCCTTCCCTGGAGAATACGGGTATTAGTCATCAGACAAGCAGGATGATGTTTCCTCATATTTCAGGCATGTCATTTTAGCTGAGACCTTAAACCCCATTATTTTTATGAGGGCAGTACTTGTACATTATATCCGCCAGCATTCTGTAGCCATTCAAGTGCAATTACACCAAACTTGCCCCTTCCTCCCTTGTCAGATACTTAGCCCCATTTTCTATTTTCATACTTGCTCTACTTTAGCCGTTTGAATTTCCTGTAAGTGACATTGCTTACCGCTTTAGGTGTGTTTCTTTTGTTTTAGTAATCAACTTTGCTTTAGTTATTCATGTATGTTAATTATCGTTGTCTATGTTTCCATGAGAGCTGTTTAATAAGCCTAGAGTTCTTCTCAGATGTAACTTGTTTACTATATTTTTGTTACAGTAAGTTTTGTGCCTATATTTTTGCTATGTCTGTTACATAATAATACTTCTTTTACATTTGGTCAGTATTATGGTTGAAAAGGGTCCTTGGAACAGACTGCAAACCAGTTTTGAGGGAGCAAGCAAATGGAAGACAGGGAACTGCTGGACAAAGAGACAGAAGATAAGCTGAATAGATCAGGAAAGGTAGAGGCAGCATGCATGTGTAGTGAATTCATATCTAGTCATGCATCTCAGCCACTGAAAGAAAGGCAAAACATGGAAGACTATTAATGAATTTGTGCTGCCTCATTTATGTTTACTGAAGTCACTGCACACTGAGGAATTTGTCAATTAAATTTATGTAAAACCAAAAAGTGTTTCTCAAAAAACAATAAAAACCCCAAAATAATAAATGTTCTTTTGTGTATGTATGTGGGGGGGGGGATCTCACCCCCCTAACTTAAATATACAAACTGCATACTCACATTACAATGGAGTAAGATGAAACAATAAAAACAGCACACAATCGTCTCTCACAAACACTGATTCCATTATTCTTATCTCCAAGCAGAAATCACAGAACATAGACTATAAACAAACATACCAAAAATATCAAAATAAAAAAAAAAATGCAGTGCAAACATAACATTCACATACATGGGTGCCGGAACCATAGAGCTGAGGGAAAGCTGCAAGACCTGTCAGGAAAAATTAATGAAGTGGAGTTTGCACGCTAACGTGGATTCACGCCGGATGTTAAACTAACTAAACTAGCTGTTATTGTTCTCTTATTGCTCTGTGTAACAGGAGTTATGCTGCCTCTGTTCTCTTGGTGCTGCCACAGCTAGAGTCATGCCAGTAAGGAGAGTCTTGTTCTTTTATTTGCAGGAGTTATGCTGCTCTCATGTATGTGTGTGTGTGTGTCTGTGTGTGCGTGTGTGCGTGTGTGCGTGTGTGCGTGTGTGTGTGTGTGTGTGTGTGTGTGTGTGTGTGTGCGTGCGTGTGTGCGTGTGTGTGTGTGTGTGTGTGTGTGTGTGTCTGTAAAATGCCCCAGTTAGGTATACCTGGTAGTTAGTGTTACTCAGGCTCAAACAACAGCCTGAATTCTCTACCCATACCATCACTTGTGATTCAGGGAGTTGTGTCCATAGCTCTCAACTGTCCAGATTTTCACAGAATATTTGGCTCATACATTTGGTCTGTTCCTCTTAAAATTTGTGGTTTTCTGGCAAATCAGTGAGAACTGAAGTCACTAAATAATGATAGCCCTTTAAGTTTCAGGCTTCCTATCTTTTAGGAAACGCAAGGTAACACAAAACACTGTATTTTACTAACTTTCTAAGATTATACAAGCAATATTTAAAATGTGCCCCTGGTATTGTGCCTTTGCCCCCCCAAACAAATTTAGTTTTTTTCCAGATTTCTTGTGCTGCTAACTTGAGAGATTTAGTTGAATGTCAAGTGGATTTTGCAAGGAGCAGAGAGCTTTAGGGGGAGAGTTTAGTGCTATGTATGCTAAGCTGCTTGCATTGTTAGTAGCACAACAGGTAGTATATTGCTTTTGATGCAGAAGGCTGTGGTTTCTACTCCCACAGTATGCAGATGGATTGCTGATACAGTATTGTGTTGCACTTTAAAGGGAGTGGATGCTGAAGTCTTATTATGAATGTCCTCCTTTGGAGGAGTTACCTAGTAACTATGTTTCTGTTAGCAGTTTGCCATCCATTCCCCATTGCAAAATTACTAGCTTATCATTTTTTTAATGCAGCATAGGAAATGTATTCTTCAAGGGCAACAGGTACTTTATTTGTAGATGAAACAATGAAATATAAAGTCGTTCGCTAACAGCAACCTCTTTATTAGTTACAGATCCCTTTAATGTGGAATTATTTAGATGACTTCTGTGGAGATTTTGCATATTTACTGAAATTGGTGGATAGTAATGACAGAAGTTTTAGTGGCCTTTTATGGTTGAAACTTTCTGAAATGGGTTTTGTCATTATTGGTTCATACATTTTGTTTCATTGCTTACTAGAAGACTGTTCTAAACTACACATTTAAAACACATTCCAGCAAGTGTTGCTGTATTATACAAGGAATATAATTTAATACAATCAGGTTAATACAATCAGGAAGGTGAATCAAAGAATGCATACATGTATGTTTGCTCACAGGATGCAGGAGATCAAAATACAGGAAGAAACCAGTCACCAATGGAGTCACCCAGGGTTCAGTTCTGAGACTTTTTCTGTTTGTCATATACATCTCAAAAATAAAAGGAAATACCAAAGGGTTTAGGCCAAGTAAATTTGAGATGACTGCAAGCTAGGACCAATTATTGAATCCCCAAATGACTTAACCACCATGCAGGAAGGTTTGTCCCAAACAATAACTGGTGCCAGAATCATGAATTGAAACTAAACTCCAATAAATTCATTATCATGCCCTTTGGGAAGTCATCTACTCCAGGGAACTGCCAAATTGACAATGACCCATGAAAACTGACCTGTTGTTTGGCATTTGGGCACTTGTGTGTACAGTGACTTAACTTTTGAACAATATGTGCCAGGAGTCATAAGAAAGTCTTTCTATATTGCACAGCTTGTAAACAAATTGACTGTGACTAGATCTAGAGATGCTATTGTCCCCCTCTACAAAGCCCTTATTAGGTCAATCATTTTGTATAGGTTCATAGGTTCATAGGCAGGTACTAGGCTATCGGCCCAAGGGCCTACGTAAGCCTAGCCAGCAAGGTTCCATAGCTTATGCCACCCAAGAAAGTTATTTTCCTGTTCTACTGTCCAGCAGAGACACAGCAGTGATCCCCGGGGTGTATTTCCTATTTCCCATCAACTCATCAAGATTTTTCTTGAAGAGTGCTAATGAAGAACTTTGCTTGACATTGATGGGTAACTTGTTCCAGAGTATAGGAAGTCTCTGGGACAGGAATCTATCCCTCCAGCATGTCCTGTTTATTGTGGTGACAAGGTTTAGGTCCCTAGAGCGTGTAGCTCGGAGGGATTGGGATGTCTTTAGGTGTAGCATGTCCAACAGCTCTGGGTTTGACATAGCTATATATGTTAGGCAGAGATCACCTCAGAGTAGGCAACATGCTACGGAGTAAAGCTGAAATTTTTTGAGGCGGTCAGTGTAGGGCATTTGTTTGAGGCCAGTATTCCTCTTTGTGAGGTACTTCTGTGGCCTTTTCAGCTGCTGCAGATGTCTTGTAAGGTACATGTCAAAAGGGGCATTGTACCCTGTAATGGGTCTTATGAGTGATGAGTAGAGGGGAACAATGACCTCTTTTTTTCTGGATGAGAACCCTTTTATGATGAGGTGTGCCACGTAGAAGGACTTCCTGATTACTGTGGCGAAGTGATTATCAAAGGAGAGACTACTGCCCACCTGGGTCCCAAGGTCTCTTGGTCTCTTATCACGCTTTCGGTGTTAAGTAGATTGCTGCATATGTGGTAGTTCATGGGTACAGAGTTTTTACCAATGGGGATGACACTGCACTTTTTGGCATTGAGCTTGAGGCCATGGCTCTGACACCAGGCATCTGTCTCAGTGAGGCCCTTCTGTAGGATGTCCACATCATTTGGGGACTTGACTATGGCTACTAGTTTGCAGTCATCTGCGAACTTCATTAGCTAGAGGCCTTCTGTGTTAGCCTGTACTTCAGAGAGGTAAATACCAAACAGGAGCAGTCCAGGACGGAACCCTGTGGTACTCCACTTGTCACTGCTTTGAGGTCAGATTTGGAGTCTGCAACTTTTACAGTGTGGGTTCTGTCAGTGAGCCAGTTGGCAACCCATCTTGTGATGTAGGGATTTATACCTAGTTTAGTGAGTTTAGCTATAATTCCAGAATGGGGGATGGTGTCACTTTGGCATATATCTGTCCAGATCCATGCAACAATTGGAATACCCAAAGAAATACCTTACTAAAAGGATAAAAGTCCTATACAATAGGTCTTGCAGGGACCACCTCAAAGATTTATCACTATGCTCAGTATCCTAAAGACTGCTTAGCGATGACATGTCTGTCATACAAGGCATCCTCCGACCTAATACAGATGGACATATTGAACATCAACAAGTCAAATGGCATCAGAAATATTCAGTCCAGGTATCCAAACTGAATGTTTTGGACAGATGGATATATATATATATATATATATATATATATATATATATATATATATATAGATATATATCACAGAAGCTACCACTGTTCCAGAACAGACTATCCATTCAAGTAAAACAAAGCTCATCCCTGTCCATATTCAAATACAACTTGGATCTAAGGATGAGTAATAGAAAATGTACTCCAGGATTACCCCTCATGCCACTAATGGACAGAGGCAGTTCTTAAATACTGCATCCCTTATTCTCACTAGGGCTAATATGCAATTATCAGCCATGGGATAGGTAAGATCAAACAGGAAATGTTAATTCAAGCACCAAAAGGGAAATTGGCTAAGTTTAAAATATCCTCCAAGTGAATCTATGTTGTGGTAGTAAATAGTTTTAAAAATTTGCCCTTTTTAGATCATTAAGTGCTCCTCTTACCCCCCCCCCCCCCACCAGTCTTCAACAGCTTCCGGCGCCTCTGTTTACATATTGACCATATGCTTGCAAGAAAATGTATGGCAAAGTGGAAAAAGTATATCCACTTTTGAAACAGCAAGAAAAACAGAAAGAAAACAAACGAAAAAGAAAGAAATATAACACACACAAAAGTAAAAATAAACCAAAGTGATCACCAAAAACTCTGTGACAAAAATAAAAAAATGAAGCCTCCAGTTAGGACACAAATGCTATATATCACTAAACAGAAATCTGTTTAAAAACACATTTGATCAAAAACATCAGTGAAACGTGACATATAGAAACACCCCACAAGGCAAAGTGGTATCCACTCAGTACACTGGTCAAGATAAGAAGGAGCAAGTATGTGTCTGTGGCCTTATCATACTTGAGAAAATATAGGACAATATGTTATTAGCTTATATATATATATATATATATATATATATATATATATATATACACACACACACACACACACACACACACACACACACACACACACACACACACACACACGTAAACACAGATTTACTATTAACATGTATAAACACGTTCGTTCAAGTAATGACTTATTTGGAAAAAAAAGAAGATGAAAATGAAAACATTAATCAAAACAACAAAAGTGGTAATACAGATACTTTGAAATTCAATATTATCGACATTATCCAATGTACCTTGACTTTTGCTGATTCCCTACCAATGTTTTGCAGGGGGCTGCACTCCCCACACCCGCTGCTTATTATATTTATAAACTCCAAGATCACACTACAGTGAGGAAAAGGGTAAATTTCCTGATCCCCACTGTACTGCAATCTCCAGTCAGAATGTCGACCTCATATGAGCAAATGCATACTAGTATTTGCTGTTGTGGATTCGAACATGTATGGATCTATTTTACGGAAACTTGGAACCATGATCTTCCAAGTTTTGTGTAAATGCCATACAACATTTTGATAGTAAACCATACACATATATACATATATATATATATATATATATATATATATATATAGATATGTATATATATATATATATATATATATATATATATATAGATATGTATATATATATATATATATATATATATATATATATATATATATATATATATATATATGCATAGATAGATATATACATATACACATATACCATGGCTATAATGTTTTGATAATGTTTGAAAAATAACTAGAGTTGGGGATTCTATTTTTGCAGCATTTCCTTAATATTAGGAAACGTGCGAGATATAAAAGAGGGAATAAGTTGTCTGGTCTATATTAGCTCCACGAAAGATATATTCATCGAGTACGGCACCAGCTGCCAACATTCACTTCAGCGAACTGGTGAACTTTTCCCACGGTCTGTAAACATTTTGCCATCACCTCAACTTTGCCCTTTTCCCCATTGTAGTGTGATCTCAGAATTGGTATATATAGTTAAGGGGGTTGTAGGGGCACAGACCCTTACATTGGGGAGTGTGGGGGGGAGAATGTCTATGAACTGTTGGAAAAAATCTGCAGTTCGCTGAATTGAATTTCAGTGGCTGGTATTCGCAGAAGACGTATTTGATGAATACATCTTTTGCGGTAGTAATATAGATCTGAGCTGTCTGAGTTTTAAACACCATTTCTGGAAGAGAAAATGTAGAGATCAAAGAAGTCACATCAGATGACATGAAGACTATAGAGCCAGAATCCCTTTTGTCAATATAGTTTCACTCTGATGACTTGCCTAAGCTTTAGCATGCTTGCAGTTGATATGGAGGTACAGTCTCAAGAAATATTCTATTTCTGTAATACTACCATTCAAAGATGGTGAATAGGTATAACAAGGTATTATCCAAAATGATCTCATGAATTTATAGACTGTCTTGCACTGACTTTGACTGCTAGACTAACAGTTTTTTTAGGATTTCTAAGAGTTCTTTATCCACAGCAGTGATGCATTGATTCACACACCAGTGGCTGACATCCACTAAGTAGACCACTCATATGTACATTTATGGATATAATGAGCAGTCTGGCTCAGTCATGGCTTTCATGCATTTCATCAGGATTGCCTTAAATGTTAAAGATAATCAGGGACAGCATATTAAATAATGGACATAATGATATAGTAATACATAGTACTATGTCTACTATGTCATCTGCAGTGGATATGACCAGCAGTAATCAAGTTAATCTGTGATGAACATTTTATTTTGCTTAACTAAATTTAATTACATTTGAATTTTATTGTGTCTTAGTTTGTATCCCAGTCCACCTTATGCCAAACTAGTCCAAAATTGCACATATAAACCACCTACTCAACACATACAATCCTTAAGGTTCCCAAGATTATGGACTAATATCAAATCTCTGGCCTTTAACCAATGTCATCAAAAACAGGGATTTAGGGGAAGACTTTTGTGACCCAACTGTTTTTTATGCTGGAACTGATACAATACACACAAACAAGAACAACAGACTGCTCACTGGTGGATTCTTTATAACCTTGGCTCTACTTTAGCATGTGGTGCATGAATAATCTGGGATTTTTTCTGTTGAATCTTTCTGAATGCTTCCATGACCATAAATTAATTTGGAAATAAGACAGCATCAGGCAATGACATGGTAATTCCTGGTAACATAAGCACTGGGGAGGGCTGGTTTATGATGTGGGTAGAATCTTTATACAAATATCTGAATTTCAGCTGAGTTCCATATTTTTACTACTATCCTTTCTCTAAGTATCCATCTTAGGATGCACAAAGATATCCAAATAGACACACGTACACACACACACACACACACACACACACACACACACACACACACACACACACACACACACACACACACACACACACACACACACACACACACACACACACACACACACACACACACACACACACACACACACACACACACACACTGAAATGTCATTTCTAAGATTATGCCAGAGCAGGAATCCTTTGTAAATGTATGAATACACAGAGCACATAGAATAATCTGTTTTTTTGTAAGGGAGGAAATCAGAACATAGAAAAGGGCCAATAGTCAGTCTGACACCTGTCCAAACATCTTCTATACCACAAAAAGCACACATAAGAATTACTTTGCATTTCTTGTGAGAATTGTGTACAGGAGGTAACTCTATATTATGCAGCTCATATTTGTTGGTGGGGGGGGGTCTGCTTCTTTAAGGACATGAACCTACTATCAATGCAGGTGATGGAGTCTGCTGCTCAAGAAGCCAAATCCTGCTGATATACAGGAACAGAAATGAAGTATCAGAAAAGACATATGCCGAGCTGCTGCCCAGTACCCTCAGATAGAAGCAGAAGGCATCATACCTACCACACTCCTTGAGATTAAGTAAGTAAATAAATAGATAAATATGACAATGCTGTCTGTGAGATAAAATATATACATCAAGCACATGCATCATGCAGACACATCTATCACAATATTTTCATTATATTTGTTAGGCTATGATATAGGTAGTTTTCTCAAATCCATCATATTCACTCAGAATGTTAGAAATCCCCTTGTCAAGCAAGACTGCACACTTGAAAATGTGATAATGCATCAGATTGAATGAGTGTTGTCCGGTTCGACTCAAACTAAAAGCACACGCACCACTGTTTCATGACACAAATGCTAATTGCATAGATGTTCTAAAAAAGAGACAATGAGCATCACACAGGATAACCATGGATACACACCTTCACAGATACAGAAAAAAAAGTGTTGTAGTTTCTCACACAGTGACAGACCCAAGGTTTACCAGAGCGAAAAAGAGCCAAGCAACATGAAAATGCAGCCGAAAAGGAGCTGCTCCTGAATAAAATTAATAAAATTAAAGGGTTTGAGCAGAGCCAGGATCCTTAAAAAATAATGGAATTCACTGAGATAGCCCTGTAATGGTTTAGGATAATATGGTCAAAAATCTCTTCAGTGGAAAATGAACTGAGTGTTTTTGGTAGCTATAAAAACAATCAAGATCTAAGCAGAGATGTGAAAGAAAAGGTGACTGCTCCATCTGAAATCAAAAACTAAGGCATAGTCTCTCAGAACCATAATTAGGAATTCTATCCAAGAAGAGGATTGTGCAAGACAGTTTTGAAACTATTAGTTTACACACCTTGGACCTGCCATTCTGCAAGCAAATGCCTTAAAAATGGAAAGACAAGCAGGAAATATTCTCAGAGCTGTTACATTGGAGAGATCACCTGAAAGGGAATTCATTAAAGCTGCCCGGGGTCACTCTTAATGCATACCAAATATTTCATTGCAGGAAAGAAATGTGTGATCTACAGGGAAAGGAGTATTGCAAAGGTGATTTGGGCACATATAAATAAAAATTAATGGTTCATTGCTTTTTTATTATTTTATATTGCAAATGACACATCACCACGCATTAGTGTATATATTGCAAAGCTGCCAATATTAGCACTGTATTGTTTTCTTGGAGTGTATTTAATAAAGCTATGGCAAATATTCAGATGGGGTACTGTATGAATAACTACATACATCGCTTGGTATTAAATGTGATGATCAGTGTTCTGTCTTCCAAATGCATAATTAAACAAACAGCCATATTCTAAAAGAAGTGATGATCTATTGTAGAAGGCCTTCCCCATCTGGCAATACTACACCAACTGTGAAAATAATGCCATTCCTCATATTATGCCATATCAGGTTGTAGTACACTTACAGTGCCATAAGTGAGAGGGCAAAGTGGCATATTGTGTTAAGAAAATGAGATTCTGAAATATTCTCTTTAAACAAATCTCATTACCTGTTCCTTTCATTAGACAATATTACTGATCCCACCACATTAATGGCTGTGGGCCCCTGATGTTGTCCATCTCTACAGAATCATACATGCCTAAGCTGTAATACATCATGCATGGCAGATAAAACTATATCACTAATGCAATTTATGATCTAAAAAAAATACAGTGGTACCATGTTGCAGGAACTTCCCTATTAAAACTTATGTCTTCTTTTTCTTTTGTCTTTTTTTTTTCCTAACTCAGATTTCAGTTATATTATGTGGCCCACATATGCTAAAGCACAAGAAAACATACATGCCATCTCCCTCTGGGGCTATCATATGTATTGCTAAATGCAAACCAGAAAGTTCTACCTGTATGCTGGCTGAAGTACTGCAGGCCTATGGGTTCTCCAGCATGCAATGCCTGTAGTACCACTACCAGCTACAGCTATCGATGTACTCCAGTTAAACAGGTCATGGACTTCAATGAGTCACAGAACTGCTTGGCAAATTTGCAGTGTAAAATTTTAAGGTGCAGATTCATGGCATTGGTAAATGTTTTGCAGTCTCACATTGACCTCTGCAATTAGGGTTGACAACTATCCAGGATTCACCTGGACAGTCCAGAAAATGATGATTGCCATCCAGTGTCAAGGTTAGGATGAGATTTGTCCAGAAATTTGGTCCTATATTGGCATAATTAAAGTTATTGTACATTCATTCCTTAAATACCAGCCAACAGAATCATAATCCATAATCCTGTACTCCTAATCAGTACAGTCTTGTAAGTTATTGCAAGTTGGACGACTCGGATGGCAGTAAATATTAATCAAAATTTAAACAATTTATAAAATTTGGCGTGATATGCAGTTCAATAGTTTTAGTGGTTTTTGAAATCACTAGGTACTGTAGAAACCACAGTCAATTTGTTTTACATTCTTTGGGACTTTGGTGCTGCAGCTGGTGATGGTTGGTAAGTAACATCTACTTATCATCTTTGGAGGTAAAAACATTTGTCTACTCATCAGTAGACACTAGTATCTGTTAATTATGGTGTTGTGTTAGAAATTTTGTGAACACTTTAGTACTAGTAACAAATCCAAATCATCGAATTTGGATAATTTTGATTCATATAAAACAAACACTCCTATGAGAAAGAAGAGAAGGCTGTGTGTTTTCAAGCAAAAGTTGATCACCAAGGATTTTTCATGGTTATCGAAAATTGATGATCATACTGCAAACTTCACACTCTGTTGACAGTCCTTTGCTGTCAAATACCAAGGGAAGAATGCTGTTACAAGCACATGCTGAGTCATTCAAGCACAAGAATCCCATAATGACACAAAAGCAGTCTCATGCGATTTCCGTGCTTTTTGTTTGAAAAAATATGCTTGAAGAAGACAGTGTTATTGCAGCAGAAATAACCACTACATACTGTATCATGGTGTTATGCATCACCACCACTGCAATAGTCAGGACTGTGGCAGCAAGCCTCTGGCAAAACTATTCCCTGATTCAATCATAGCTTCTAAAATGTCATGTTGCTGTACAAAAGCAACACGTTACTTTGAAAACATACTGGGTCCGAAATTGCAGCAATTGTGCCTCAATGCTGTTAAATCTGCTCATTATTTGGAACTGGATCAGATGCTTGGATCAAAGGCAGTAAGAAGTTATTTCTGTTGACCATTCTCTACTTCTCAAGAACTGAAGGTGTGAATAATGGATTCAGGGATTATTATCAAGATAATGATGAAACCAGTACAGCAATTGTCAACAGAATTAAGGATATCATTGCAACTAATAGCCTGTGTTTAGATTTGGTGACCTCATACAGTGTAGACAATGCGTCAGTAAAGTTCGGAAAACATGTGTCAGTATTTCAGAAGTCGCATGTTGTGAACAATAATTTGATACAAGCAAATTGCAAATGTCATATCCTCAACAACTGTGTGAAATTAAAGGCATTCAGTTTTGATGTTGAATTATTTTGTTATTAAAACTTACAATTCGTTCCCAACATTGGCCAAAAAATCTGATAAACTTAAGGAATTCTTTGATTGTTTGACTGCTGCCTGCAGTCTACAGATTGTTGCTATGTTGGCCAGCACTAAAGTCTTCCTTTACATCTCAAGGTCAAGATGAAGTTGCATCATTGCTATGGGATGGGTTTTCCTGTGACAGTGATAATATTCAACCCCAATATTTGGTTTATCTGATTCCCAATATTACGACTGTTTTTGATGATGCTGTACAATGCTTAGAGTCGAAAGCAACTGCAACTGCTGAACTGCAAGCCATTATGGAATGTGTGAAATGCAAGATGCAACAAAGTCAAAGTGACAAATTCTATGGTTCTTCAGCCTATCAACTACTACATTCTAATGCTGTGACTGCAGAAATTAAATGAAAATTTGAACAGGAAGCAACTCATTTGTTTGATCGCTGTTTGTCACACTTGCAGAAATGGTTTAACTATGATGAATTCGTTTTCAAGCATTTTACTTTTCTCACGTTAGACAGGGACATCCAGTGGCAGGATATGCTGACAATACTTGAACATATTAAAGGCACAACTATTGATACTGACAAGTTGTATGAAGAATTTAGCATTCTTTCAAAAGTTAGAATTGACATTGTACAGTCAATGACACAGGTCGTTGATAAGTGGGTAAAGTTTTTTAATTTATTTTTTTTTCATATTTTTTTCATATGTTCTGTCAATCCCAGTCTTAGATGCTTTCTGTGAAAGAGTTTTCATCATAATGAATGAACTTTGCTACAACAACAGAAACAGACTAAACACAGACTTGGTGAAAGCAGAGTTAATGGTGAAGATACATTTCAGTATGTCATGCAGTGATCTCTGTGAGTTTATTCACAGTGATCATTAGCTACTGAAAACTGCCTCTTCTTAGCAAAAGTACACATTTAAACTACAGTGATTAATGACTATGCATTTGCATGAACACTAGACATTGAATTTGAATCATTTACTGGTGACTGATGTTACTTAACACAATTCGGGTTAATCATTTGTGTTGATTAGTCACAAACTACTGGAAACCTGTAACCTGTATAATGTAAACTTTAAGTAATATGTTTTTGTTATGCTCATGCATGGTTGCCATTTTGTGTTATAATATTTGACTATTATTATATCAGTAGCACTAGGTCAAATCATCAAAGCTGTTAAAATCGTCCGATGTCCTAATCATTCAGTATTTCAATACTCTCTGTTTTAATGAGCATAAACAACCTGCGGGATTCATTATGACAACCTGACTGGTCATCATGATGAATTGATGATGATGGTTGTTAAGCATCCAGGAATGGCAAATCTAGAGTTGGCAACCCTGTCTGCAATCCATCATTATCCTATGTTGTTGAGGAATCACTGAGGCTTGATATGAATTGAGCAACATACAAATACTTAAGGCAGCAAACTACACTGATACTAAATGGTTTGAGATCTAGCTGAAGATATCCTATTGTATAGTTTTCCTTTCACTTTTCCGAAGCTTAAAAATAAGTTCACAGTTGCGAATCACATTGCCACTCTAAATCATTCTGATAGTGCAAAAAATTGATTTACCTGTTAAATATATGTTTTTATATGAATATCATATATAAATCAGTATTATGTAATGCTGAAAGACATAAATTGACTACAAATCCTGTCAGAAATCAGTATCCCCTCTCAAAAAAGGTAATCAAATATTATGAGTGCAAGAACTTATCTATGAGGTTAATGCCTTTTTAAATAAATTACAGAAAATGGCTCAATATTAATCTTCATAAGCATAAGGGAATAAAATTCACAGTCACTTGTCTTTAAGCTGTTCTCCCTCTCTCTGTCTCTGTTTGCCTCTCTCTCTCTCTCTCTCTCACTCACTTTCGGAGTGTGTGTATGTGTATGTGTGTGTGTGTGTGTGTGTGTGTGTGTGTGTGTGTGTGTGTGTGTGTGTGTGTGTGTGTGTGTGTGGTGTGTGTGCGCTCGTGCACACCCGCGTGTGTTGCCTGTATGTTAACTACTCAACAAAATCAAACTATCTGACACATCTGTTGACATAAAGGCATTGTGACAGCTTTTTATTTTTGTTTTATATTTTTGCAGAAGAAGTTGAGAGCTTACACAACTGTTTGCATTTCATCGGGTATACTGACATGTTTCAGTATAACTCCTGCTCTACACCTGCCTAACTCTGAGCAGTTAATAATGTATAAAGCATCTTGCATTAGCATCAGGTGCTCATAAGTCCATATCCAGAAATGTCTTCTCATTGTAAGGAGTAAAAACGTCAGAACAAAACATGTCAACGGCTTGATCAGACAAAGTGGTATTGAGTGTGTACTTCTACTTGCAGCTGGCAACAATGTTTGCTCTCCGATGCCATCAATACAACAGGAAGAAAACGAAACATAGTCAAACTCATAGCTCATTAGAGATGGGTTCTTACTGCTGACCCACAAAGCTTCATTGACAGGTATAGACTGTGATAGGGCCTGCAGCTAGTTCTGTCCCTGCTACTCAGCAGGAGGTTTTTTTTTTCATTTTTTTTTCCTAGTCAGTGGTGTAGAACTGTCTTATGGGATTTAGGGAATAAATGCTGGATGAAAAGGACAGGAAAGGAAAGGTTCAAGGCATTTTGCATTCTTTGTCTTTCTTTCTTTGCTGCAGCTGATATTGCAGTTACATTTGATAACAGCTAGTGAAATGTGAAATGGGAGACACAGCTTAGCAGTTTGAGTCCCCATCATAAAATAAATAAAAACCATCTTTCAATAGTTCTGCTCTTCATTTTTTAACTCCGTTATATGGCATTATGTACCACATTGTTAGCATTCGGTATACTGTGTATAAATGGCACATCTAGAAAAGACAAAAATTCAGTAGCGAAATTTGATAGTTACGTAGGATTTAACAACACAGGTTCATTTACAGCAGATATAATTTGCCTTTTTTCTGTTGCCTTTTATGTCCTTTCTTTTGTGGTGACTTCCTGTATATAGACTTTTTGTTTGTTTTCTAGAAATATGTCTGAATCATTTCTCCCTAGTTCTTTTAAACATTAATTTGACAAACAAAAGCTTCAAAGGTCATTATAAAAGGCTGTGATATAGCACAGATATAAACCTGGAGCATTCTTTATTTTTCATGTTCTGCTATATACTGTGTGATGTTTCAATTAGTAATATAAATGCAAGAAAACTAAATGAAAACATAATTGCATAAAGTCCAAACAATGAATTGTTTGCATTTCAGAGGTAAGCAGTCATGTACATGAATTTATGTGTGAATGCCGGAGGGGGCATCTACATTAGTATTTCTGAACAGTTCCATGTGTATATTTTTTTACTGGTACCCTTGTAAGAACTCTTGTTCTTCAAAACTGTATTTTAAAAAAGGAAGATATTACTACTGTTATCCCGACTAAGCTTTCAGCTGTGTGTGTACTACAGATATAGTTTTAAGTTTCTACCTTTAAGATTCCCTTTTAATACTTCAGTGTTCCCATGTCATGAACATTGCAGGGCTCACAATGTTTACAATATAGCATTTAGTTCATTTTAATATGAACATTTTTGGCTGGTATTCATGTACATATGCTTCACAGCTTCACACCAATAAATATAAGGATGTCATGTCAAGAAGCAGCCAGATATATAACAGAGCTTGCATAATTCTTGTACTCAAAAAATGGAATGCACAGAAAATTAGTGAGCCTTGATATGTGAATAAGTGCATTAGACAGGCTCGGTAAAGGAGTCATGTTATCAAAGCTCATGTAACTAGAATGAATTATGCATCAGAAAGTGTGCCCAAGAAGGCATGATGCTATGTGTGCTCATGTATACAATGAAGCACCTCGTTTGTGCCACATGCCCTGTGGCAGGCATGCCAAGGAGGACAGCACAGCAAAGTGTCTGTCTAGTTAATCATCTAAATGGAGAAGAAAGGACGAGATAGATGGGTTAAAAAAAGGAGAACTAAAAGCAGAGGAAAACACATAAGGCTAACAATAAAGAATGCATATGGGGAAAGACAGACACCTTTTTGTAGAAAACATTAGCATTTTTCATATAAGAAGAGGTGGATAGCTGGTGAAAGTAGTGCTGAATAGTGCATGGAGGGATTGATGTAGAAGCAAAAACTGCAGGGCACACAAGCATTCATAAAATGCACACATAGACAAATGAGAGGTACTCACACAAAAGATGGTGACACTGGTGGATGGGCACATAATGATAGAGGGTGTACTCTTGATGTTGAGAAGAATTAGAGAACAAATGAGGTATGAGAAGTGACAGAAGAGACAGTGTAATGCAGTGACATGGGAAAGGGCCTGTACATGGAGTATACCATACCAGATCAGATGCCAAACTACACAGATGTCATTCATCTTTGTGGTTGGCATCATGAGCAGGCAGTGCCTCTCTCAGCCCGATGGTCACGGTCTGCAAGGATGCAAATCAATCAGCCATGTTAGGAGGTGATTCACACCTGTGAGCTGAGCATCATGGCTGTAATGCCTGACATTACCAATCTATTCAGTGCATTCTGGAGCACCATCTGGACCTATGAGGAGACGACCCTGCACTCACCTTTCGAGTCATGGCAACAGAAGCCACTAGTCTGCCTTTCAGGTCACCTGTAGCAGGCAGATCTCTATCCCCTTGCTCAGAGTTGGTGTGTCATTTACCAGTGTCTCAGTGCCAGATGACATAGTACTCCTTTGCTTCTGCTGCAACTTGACCTGCATAAGGAAGACAGAACTAAACAAAACGAGTAGTAATCTGTGCACACATATGTTCAACATACTATTAAAACTCTACAGTGCAGTTGTTCACATGGCATATGCCCACCACCACTGCTGATAGATGTATTCCTGCCTTCTGAGGCAGCATTCAATATTCTCCTCTGTTCCTTTGTCACTGCAAGCCAAAGTAAGTCATACTTAATAAAGTGAT
Source organism: Protopterus annectens (assembly GCF_019279795.1). Lineage (NCBI taxonomy): Eukaryota > Metazoa > Chordata > Ceratodontiformes > Protopteridae > Protopterus > Protopterus annectens. The sequence goes on along the minus strand of NC_056728.1, from coordinate 1,482,784,806 downwards.
GAAACTGAACAACTCAAGGAAAAAAAAAAGAAAAAAAAAAACACACAGTCAAACTGTTTCTGCTTATCCCTAGCCTTAGCTCCCAAATGGCTAAGCAGGTTTGGGTGAAATAGGTGCAGGTCACTGTAGCAATGCCTACACAGCTCATTAGATCAGGTGATTCAATGACATCACTCACTATCCTGACAAGCCCATGCCAGATATCAATTGTGTACAATGGGTCATCGTATTGGTCTGGCAGATGGTCCTGGAAGTGCTTATAGAAGAAGAAGAAGAAAGCCTTATTCTTCCTCAGACTCCATACTGGAGCTCTGCTTTGCCCAGTGTCTGAAGTTGTCATAGAAACTCAGAAAGCTCTGCTTGAGGAGGAAAAGGCAGAACATGACAAAGATCATAACATAGCAATGAGGCACTGTGAAATGGTTATGCACTGCAGAGTCACAATGTTGAACGCTTCACAGATGCAATGAATTAGCTTGTAGTTCCTGGGAAGGGCAGGAATGAGCAGGATAACATAGTGTATTGTGATATCATGATGTGTTATGTAGCACTTTTCAGACAGTTGCATTACATGCCTTCATTAGCTTAAGTTAATGGCACTTGGTGCAGACAATTAAGACTATGAGCTGTTAACAAGCTGCTTCCTGGAACCCTGGCTTTGATTCCCACAAACTTTCTATTTGCCTAATTATGTGACTCTGAGCAAGTCACTTAGCCAAGCATTACTCCTGGGCTGAGTCTGGGAAAAAACATCCCTGGAGATAAGTTCTGCACCCCAGTTTATTATTAACTGCTATGATATGAGCACTGAAATAGCACAGTAAAACAAATTGTCACCAGTTCGCAGAAGACTACACTAATATGAGCAAATGTGAAATCAGAACTTTACTGCATTAGGACAAACCATTTTGGAATAGGTGAAACAGGTATACTAAGGATTGAGAGGTCATCTGGTAATGTAACCCCACACTACACAGAACAACCACAGTGAACTGCAGCACCAAAGACATATAGGAACTGTGTATGTATGTATGAACAAGAGCACACTACAGCACTGTCATGCCAGGCTGGTTGTGAAGGTCACACATGTAGGAGAATACACAGGGGACAGGACATGGCATTTAGACAGGGTGTCTGCGTGAAACTAGGGATCCTTAAATTCCACTTTTACGTGGTATAAGAGCAAAGAGTTGGGAAATCATCACATGTTTACATTTTGTGGTTTCTCTTTTATTTATTTATTTATTTATTTATTTATTTATGTTTGGTTGTTTTCATCCTTTATGTAAAGGTTGTCATTGTGCCTTGGCGGCTATCACATTCCCTAGTAGTGAATGATGGTTCAATTCCCAAGGCAAAAACTCAGAAATTTTATTTGAAATGCCATCACTAGTGCAAATGAGACTGGCACTGATATGGTTCCATTAGCACTCTAGACAAGAATGAGTGAAGAAAATGCACCTTACACTTATCTTTCTCAGTGGCTCACTATATTAATACATTACGTTTGGAGAAAGAGCAGCGGGAATGTCAGGCTCAAATCTGGACTATAGATAGTTTTACTGAGGAGGGTCAGAATGAGATTTGTCAGGTAATTTTTAGTATGATTTTAAACAACCCAACTCTGGGTCTCTGTGTAATGAATGTTAAATATGCTACCTATACTCTGAGCAAATTGGTTTTAAGCATAACACTGATCATACAGTATTGAAATAACATGTTCATATGAATAATAATAAAGTACTTTGTAGTGACTGGCAAATAAAAGTTGCTATGTAACTTCCTCTGTGGGTTAACATTTTAATACACTAACATATGTGTGACAGCAGCAATATTGTAAGGTATGATTCTAGCTTCTGGGGATTTCAAGGTACTAGTCCAGTAACACAAATATTTTGCTGGCAGAAAATTAACTATTCTTAGTAGTAATAACAACATTTGATATATGAATGATGTAAAACATATGACATTTGCGAAAGTGTGAGAAAATAAAATCAATAACATGATGAATGTGGAAATATTTATAGCATTCTGGATTAATTATCCATGTCTCCCAAGTAATAATCATAACAGTAATATATTTCCTTTCAAATATGCAATTCTAACTTGTATATGGTGTGTTAGAAAATAGCTTATGTGATCTTCTGTGTGGTCCTTTCTTAAGAATTGTCATTATCTGAAGGCCTGATGATATTTAACAGAAATGCAAGTTATCACATGGCAAACACAATTAAAAGGTTGAATGTGTCAGGGTAATGCCATAAGTAGTAGGTTCAATGCTAAATACACCCTTTATTTATTTTGATTCATTTTATATACTTTTTCTGGTTTCTGCTTTTGTGTGCTGCTTGGTATTATACCTCGGTGACCATCAGTGGTCATTATTAGTGAGCAACAGTTCATGTCTGAAGGCGAAAACTCAAAAATTTCATTTAGGCTGCTGTCAGTAGTGTGAATGAGACTATTGCTGTTGTGCTTCTGTTAGTACTGAGTAAAGCAACTACACTTCTTGATTACCTTTCTGTGTGGCAGGTGAGGGTGGTGCTCCATCTAGAGCCCAAATGTGGTGTGAAGAGGAGATCAGAATCATTCTGGTAGTGATAGGGTTCTGTAGTAGATCTATACTGGGTCTCAGTACCAAGGCTGAGGTTTGGATCGACTTGGCTAAGGCTGCCGCCAGTACAACTGGCATTTCACGCACTATGGATTAATGTTGACACCTTTATATTAACATGAAGAAGGGTAAGCATGACCACTTGAGTCAATGGGAGGCAGGCTTTAGAACTGCAAACACCCCTTAGTTGTGTACATATAGTGACCCATCAGCAGTCAGTATATACCATGCATTGGCCAGCCAGTACAGTTATTCATGATTCTTTCTATTGTTTTTCTTGCTTGTTACAGCTGCTGAGGACATTGCTAGGAACAAGGGGTTGTTTCAGGAATGACTGGCACACCACAGAGAGGTGCAGATTAAGGATGCATCAAGTATGAATGCACGCAAGATCATAGTACTTCTGTAATGTAGTAAATCAAATTTCAACAGTCAGTGTGAGCTTGAGGCACACACAACTGAGGAGGCATGCCTAACCTTTATATCAAACATATAAGATGGCTCCAATAATTCATGATCATTATATTAGTCAATGGGTAAATCATCTTAGCTGTGTATAGGTTCATTTCCCAGCATTAGCAATAAGCTTTTGTTACAGGATAGCATTTAAAGAATATTTACTGCAATATTAAATAAAATTAAACATTCTATTTTTGTAACTGGATACAGTTACTTGAAATGCATTTATCTGATATCTCATTGTCATCTAATTGTTTCCATATTGTTTATAATAGAATTGAGATTGATGTATTTTTGTCACATTAACAGCTTCATATAATTTCTAAATGTGGTAAAAGTTAACATATTTATGTATTATATTTGCTTATGGACTGAAATATTAATTTGACATGGCATTAATGTTATTATCTATGTTTTCTCTCCCCCAAACAAGGCTGGTGGAGAACATCATGAAGAGGGGCCTTGGGGCTTGAATTGGAAGAGTATAAAAGTTCCTGCATAGAACTACAAAGTAGATGCCCCATCAAGCAATGAGCCAGCGATCTGTGACAGGAAAGAGTGGTAATAGTTCTAAGGGTGAGGAGTAGAGTCTCAGTGTGCTCATGCTGGATGCAGATGTACCTACACTTGTCCCTTTCTATTCCCAATCAGGGTGGCCCTCCACCTTTTGTGTCAATTCACCATCCTTGTCTGCCTTGTATGTCCTGTATATCTGATTTTTTTTATCTATCCAACCCAACCTACTTTACCATCATATTCCTAAAAACTTTCCCATCAGTCCTCTCTCAAAAAAAAAAAACAAAAGTTACATCCCATAAATAGCTCTACACATCACTTTTGTGTCTACTTAACACCTTGACACATTTGATTTGGCCCAACTGGTCATGCAACATTATTCTGTTGTTGTCACCTGACTTTGATGTGTTGACCTTCCACATTCATCAAATTCTTGACACAAGTATATATTTACTTTCTGAAGAAGTAGATATCCATGGTGCTTTCCCACCACCATCCCGCACCTTCCTTCATTCTTCACCCTGTGATATACCCTCTGCTTGGCTCCCATTTTCAACACTGTCCTATCAACCCCTTTTGCACATGTTTAATCTAGTCAAAACATCGAATCACACACAATGCATATTGCCATAAATAGCTCATTAAAAAATCCTTTAATTTTTGTCCTTATCATTTGTGTGACACTTGGTATTGTGCACCTGTGCTTTCTGATGGTACATGGAGTTTCATATCATATGGCTTTTTGTCATTGACTGTACTAGTATGAATATCTTTGTACAAATGTATTTAACTCTACTCTGCTATAGAAATACAGGCTGAAAGCACTATTTTGAGACAGTTAACCTTTAAATATCTATTAGGCTGCATGATTGTAATTTACACCTTATGGGATGTTACAATTTTCATTACTTTTACATTTCATATAATTAATCAGACAAATAGCATTTCTCATGCTCTAGCTTTTAAACTTACGTTTTGTTCTATAAATTATATATCATTGTTTCATTTAATTAGTTTGGCAAACTGCATCTATTATGCTCTGTGCACCTCTGTACTAACAAAATCTTTGCAACCTTGAGCTGTAGTATACTATATTATTCTCTTCAATGTCCTCAGATATTGCTAGTTGTGCTAATTTTCTATGTATTATTGTGCAGTGTATCTCCCTGGGACTCTGCTGAAATGTCAAATAAATAAATAAAATAAATAAATAAATTACTGTAAAAAAGTCTGATGCTTACATTCTGCTGTGCTTCAGTCTATTTTGACTGTCACTTCAAATATATTATTTTAACTTTATAAAGAATGACTTCCTATGTGGTGTGCTAAGATAATGCTCAATCTGTAGACTGCTTTTTGCATAGTATCAAGGGTTCAAATTATTTAATGGGTTTTTTTTTTCATATTACTATTGTCCGTGTAACGGTGCAGCAGTAGCGTTGTTGCCTCACAGCAAGAGGTTCTCCCGTTCAATTCCTGGCTGGAGTGCGGGGAGTGTCTTCTGTGTGGAGTCTGCATGTCCTCCCCGAGGTTGGGTGGGCATTCAAAAGACATGCGTAAATGGGCCTGCCTTCATTGAAGGTTGAACATTGAGCTGGCACCTCGACATTTGTGAAAATCAACTGCCAATCATTAGCAGACCGGAGTTACGATATGGCGACCCCTAACCGGGAAAATCCGAAAGACAACAACAACATTGTCCATGTAACTGTTGGCTACATACGTTATTAACCCAATATTATACTGCTTATGTTTTAATCATGTTTCTATTCTCCTATCCCTGCTTGCTCCTTACTGGAAACACATTATTGTGCCATGCATAATAGAATTGTTAAGATGACAAACCTCACAGTAACATGCCACAAAGATAGAAAGAAATGACCCATAAGCAAAACTCTTTCTATGCCATTATTCTTGTCTCCCCCTCTCTCTCTCTTCCACCTTTCTGTCTCATCAATGTTTATCATCAGTATTTATGCAATGACTGGCTGCAAACAGCAATAGTAACTGATGGTAAATACTAATTCATGTCTTATGACAAAAAATGGTGAGCTTTTGCCATCAGATGCATTAGTCTGCTGTCCTAGTGCTCCTATGCTTAGCCTCACTGCACTATGGAAAGACAGACAGACAGCACTATGACGAGACAGTTGTTATCATATCTTGAACAGGCTGCAGAGTTGAATGTACACAATATGAGATGCAGCAGTTGTAACTACTGTTATGAAGTATGTTACACATGAACTTTCTTGCTTCATAGTGTTTCATACTCTCAGATTCTAGGAGAACTAACATGCTTGGCCCCTTTTTGTGTTTCATAATCAGACTCAACATGCTCATACCTTCCCAGAAAGACATGGAAGACTAGCATAGTACACTAGGCACATATTGCTGCTATACAGGTAAAAGGTGATAGGATGAATTAATTTGCAGTATCCCACATTTACTGTCAGATTTCTCCTGTGGCACTTGCAATTGACAGAATGTACTCCATATTTTGTATTTAGGTAGGTGTTCAGATACTGCAGTGATTGTCTGGCATGGTTTTATGTGTGTGTGTGTGTGTGTGTGTGTGTGTGTGTGTGTGTGTGTGTGTGTGTGTGTGTGTGTGTGTGTGTGTGTGTGTACGTATGTGTCTGGGTGTGCCTGCAGTGCTAGATAGGGCTGGCTTCACCCACACATCTGATGAATGTGTGTGTGTGAGAGCATGTTTGTGTGTGTGTCTGCAATGTTAGGTAAGAACTTACCATCCAACCCCACACATCTGATGTGGACACTTCTACTCAGGATAAATATTTAAAGTAGAAGAGTGCTCTCCCATCAAGTTCTTTCACTTTTATCACAGACATTTCAGCAATACACTAAAGAAAGTAGTCATTTCAAAAGTGCTCTATATCACCATTGTAATCAGGTTTCCCTGTAGCACTTGTGGTTGATACTGTGTATTCTAGATTGAGCAACTAGACAGGTTGGTGGATTGAGTCCAACAGTGTTGAACTAGTGTAAGTGTGTCTCTAGTGCCTGTCAGGCTTCAGCAACAGATCTGATGTGCAGACTTCAACTCAGGAGAAACATTTCTACTGGGAGAGTGTACCCAGATCACTTTCCTACACTTCTAAAACTAACATCTGTTCTGCTATACACACATGATGTCATCCTTTCAAATGTGCTCTATCTCCTACTTCAATTAAGACTTCTTCTGTGGCACTTGTCATTGATATCGTGTTCTCTGGACTGCATAACTATGTAAGTAGATGGCTTGAATCCAGCAGTGGCTGACTACTATGAGTATATTTGCCTCTCTCATGGTAGATAGGAATGGCTTCACCACAGATATGATGTGTAGCTTTACACTGGTAATAGACTCTCCCACCACTTTCAGTTCTTTTAGCATGCAGATCGCCCTATCAAACTAATGTGATGTCATCATTTCAAATATGCACTCTCACACTTGTAATGAAACGTCTTGTATGGCACTTGCAATTCATGCAGTGGTCTCTATCTTGTGATCTCAGTTAGGTAGATTGCTTAAACTCATAAACAAAGCTGTTTTGGTGTGTATATGTGACTGTATGTGTGCTAAGAATGAAGTCACCAACATGTCTGATGTATACATGTATGGCTGGGGGGTGGGGGGGGCAGTACTTTTTGTCCATTAAGTGATGTGCAACCTAATATTAACAATTGTTAAGCCCTCCCTGCTAAAGTTGTTAAGGTTGGGTCTAGTGCCAGGCAATAAAATCTGTCAGTACTGTCTAGTAAATGACAGCAGCAGAACAAAATTTGTTTCAGCCTGCTTTCCATATTGGTAACATGTCCTTGACTTCCTCTAACAAACTTAGTTGTAAAATAAATGTATGTCTTAGCATCCATTTTGTGAAGGACATGAACTCCGAAATTGAAATGTATGTCATTATTTAGGGACTTTACTTTTCAGTTATTTGTCTGGTTACCACTGATTTTACGAGGAATAGACCAAAACATGAAATAATAATCTTTGCGTGCTGGGAAAATCTAGACAGTTGAGAGGTATGAAATGTAAGTGTAAGCATTAAGGTCTGAGTTACACTTCCTCCCTTGACAGCATTCGCTAAGTGTTTAAAGGCTTTGAAAACCAGGGCAACACTTAATGATTTTTTCCCCTGTAACTAATAGGACATGGAACAGATAAAGCTCTATGCACCATGATGAATTGCGATGGGGTTGCCAATCATAACATTTTATTATGTGTTCTTGACGTAGATCCAAATAAATTCACCTCTCAAGCTGCTCTCTTCAGGTAAATTTCTTGACGTCCATGTCTCAAATACATAATAAGCAGGTGACAACCCACTCATAATCCTTTATGTTAAGCACTGATGAGCCCATTTAATTAAAAGTGATGTATCTCAGCCTTGTATCAGGGAATGAAATAATGTTCTGTAGCTTGCAGTAAGCCATGAGTTTGAATCCATCATTATCTACATACTGTGCATGTTTGTGCTTCTGCAGTCACAGGGATGACTGCATTATGGATCACATTTGGTTGGGTAGACCTATTGCTGTGCAATACATTGTCACAAAGAGACAGATCATACCACTCTTTCAATAAATTTAAAGGCACATATATGCTTTACAACACTAAGATGATGTAATACTTTCAAATAAACCTTGTCTCACATTTATAGCATAATATCTCCTATGGCAAGTGCAGTCAAGACAATATCCTATAGCTTGTTTAGTTAGATGGGTAGGTATTCAAAACCCATATTGGCTGAGTAATATGAGTGTGTTATTATACTGTTATCCATAAATTATATCCACAGCAGTTTAATGTGTAATTACAGTGGGAGAGGGTTATGCCATTACTTTTAGCCAAAACAATTGCTTTGCACCACAATGATGATGTCATGTCTTCAAATATGTTCTGTCTTACAGTTGTGGTAAGACATCATCTGTGGTGAGTGCATTTAATACATGGTTCAGTAGTCTGTGGACTTACATAGGTAGCTGTATAACTGTGTCAAAGGAAAACATAATGTGATGTAGTGACATGATACACTGACACATACAACATTTTGTCAATGTATTTATAACAAAGCCCTTTCAAAAAAATAGAGATTTCATTACAGTCATATAGGTGTTCTGTTATGCTTATGGTGTTAGTTCTACTGTGGCACATGAAGTCCATACTGACTTCTATAGCATGTGCTCCCAGATTGGCAGTGGTTCAAATCTGAGAATGTATATGCGTAAAATGATACAGATGGATAAGAGAGGTTTAGCCAACCATCAGTGATACTGGTAAATCACACCTGTGGGGACAGTAACATTGCTACATTCTTTTGATCTTTCAGAATAATTTGTGTTGGATAAATGAAAATCAAAAACCTTTGGTTCTTTACAACTTGAAGTAAGTTTTATTGACACCCTTCATTTTCATCTCCTGTGACAGATGCAGTGACTGCACAGCTCTGTAGTGTGTGGAGTATGATGGAAAGGAATTTTAATCTGGTTAGGACGTCAGATAACTGTGATGGACAGAAGTGGATTAGCCAAAGACTGGAAATATGACACAGTAAGATGGCCACTTTTTTTAATATTTGCACTCCATGTTAGGAAGCCATAACCATTACAATTGGATAGTGATGTAATCACTTAAAACACATTCTCTGTGTCACATGCTTCTTTCTGTGGCATCAGGATTGATATACCCTATATCTCTCAGTTCTGACCTCAGCATGTGTTTGAGCATGACAAAATGTACCTGCTGAGTATGTCAGCAAATGCACACAGGCACCGTTTATTTCCCCAAAATAATGATTTTTAGTACATAATTCCATGCAAACACTTATGTATACATTTTGTTATTTTTTCAAACTTTAGGCTTTTAAAGGAAATGAGGCATTATTCATAAGTTCTTAATGTCTGCCTTGCTGCAAAATCATCACAAAGTATGTGTGGACCTGTGCTGTGATACTTTATTGCAGTTTAATGTTAGGCAGCTCATGTTATTGTAGTCTTGGTTGTACTTCCTTAAGAGCATATCCAATAAGAAGATGCATTTGATGCATGACGCTTAGCATAATGTACACTAAGTAATCAATGTCCAGAGATAGCTCTTGTCATTTGCTCTTCTTTGTCAAAAGGAAATAGGATTAGCATCTGGAAGGCTGGCTTTGCCTGTGTCCAAAACAACATTTTTCACAGGCCAGTGTACAGTTGGTGTGTTTGAAGTGTAAATTAGCAGCATGTCGCTTACTAATACATGTTAATGATTTTCCTGGCTATGACCTGCTTTACTGTACTGTCATACAGGGTTACTAACCTGTTTAACACAACTCACTTCAGGGCTAATTATCAGGCACAATATGATGATATACTGCATTCACAACTGTACTTCAACAAACGTTTTTATTTCAGCATGTATGGTGTGGCACGTGCAGTAGGAAGGACACATATCATATCATTTATTGCTGCACCACAAATGCATCATACTCAAACAAATATAGCCTAACATTTGATAACTTTCCTCATTTGCTGATGTAATAAGACCATGGTGCTGACATGTAATTTTGTTTTGTCTAAGTCTTGTCTGGGTTACCTACTCATCCTATGCATAGTGAAAAACATAATGACATGAATATACACACAACCCATTGGTCAGAGGACTAACTACAGTTGGGTTTTACCTTGATTTATGTGCATGTTCACATATGTCACATGGCCATAACACTTATTTTGCACATACATATCTCATACCTGCTATAGTTAAACATGTATATCATATCATTATTTTGTTGATATCCTGGTCGCACTGACACTTCTCTGCATGTGTTATGTCCTTTGCGATTTTGTTACATGCATACAAAACATGTATGAACATTCACAGACTTTCTACCATTGACAATATGCAGGTTGCTGCCTCAAATGTTTTTTTTATCAACTAATGGTAATATTAAAACAATTTCACAGGTGTTCATGATTCTTCTCAGTATTTTCACATTCTCACAGGTGTGTACATTGCCATAACAATGTCAGTATTGTTCCTTCATCCATATCAGGCACTAAAAGTCTTACAGTTCTTTAACCTGTATGTATCTTCTAGCATCAGTCGTGTGGATTAATGTATTACCGGTATTCTCTCACACAATATACATTGCAATAGCTGAGTACTTCCATACACCTGAAATTTCGGTATAGCTAGACATTCTCAGCTGATTATATCATATAACTTACTGCATACAAAAATGATGTACAATCCTTGCAGTATGTGAAACATCCTCTAATCTATCCTGTTAGCACAGCTTTGAACTGTAAATAAATTTCTCATGTATCACATTTACTCTCATTTGTTACATTATAGCTGTATCCCTGTCATATCCTTTGTCAGCTTTATCCTTTTATTAATTACACATCCTTACGTAGGCAGGTTTACTTGTATAGTTAAAAACAAATGTAATTGCCATTGTTTGCACACTAATCTACTTATATCTAACTGCACTTTTCTCATCTTCCCTTCGCTCCTAGTTAAATAATTCAAGCTGCCCTTGCATTGTATTGTGCTGTTCGAGTGTGCCTGCTTACTGGAGTTGCATGGATATACAATCTGTTGTTTATATTGTATGCTTGAGGCTGTGTGCATCTATGGCTGCTGTGAGGTGTTCTGGCCATAACGGGTACTGCTGAATGTGTAGCTGTGTTTAAGAGCTTACAAATTTGATGAACACTGCTGTTTGTCACTCTAACAAGAATGAAGTGTATAGGCTTAGCATGTCTTACACACACACACACACACACACACACACACACACACACACACACACACACACACACACACTCACCTTAATGAATTCCTGGGTTTATCTTTTATGAATTATATACTTATGAGAAAACATTACAAAAATAGAGAATTGTGATTGAGTAGCTGAGCATATTATGTGTTCAAGACATGGCTATAAAAAAATTCACCTGAAGAGAGAAGCTCAAGAGGTGAATCTTGTCATGCATGTGGACAACACATTTTTTGTTACAGTTGGAGATCTGACCCTAATTATTTGTACTAAAGGGAGATTTATCTTCTTTATGTATTACAAATTAGCTAAATTTAGATTAAAAAGGTGATATGCTGTATACGCTTTCAAAGCTGGTAAAACAGTGGGGAAGTGGGTGTCATCGCAGATATTTGCTGTATAGATGAATCAGTTGTAACCAAAGTATTAGGTATTCTTTGGCAGACAGCAGACAGAAACAGGAGTTGAAACCATCATTCCATACTGTGCTGCTGCTGGTCTATGGTGAATACTGTTTATTTTTAGTGCAGAATCAATCTTAACAATACATAGGCGTGCTTAACAATCCTCTAAGTGTTGTTAAGACTGGATCTTGTGCTATAGTAGATATTTTTAACCATTTCTGAGTGAAGCTACAGCTCTCTATGCACTACATATTGTTTTTAACCCACAGTTCAAAACTTCAGTCATTATTACTATCTCAGTTTTTGTATTGTGGTTATGAGGAACACTGCTATACTTTTTTAAATTTGTTGCTGAACTATTTTATTAGCTATATTAAGTCTGTTAGATTTGTTCCTGAATGAATATGTTAGCTGTTAGGTCTGTTAGATTTGTTCCTGTATTACTTTGTTGCTTAATTATATTACCTGTTAGATTTGTTGCTGAGCCATTTTGTTAGTAATGCTAGTTCTGTTAGATTTGTTCCTATACTACTTTGTTACTTAATTATATTAGTTGTGTTAGATTTGTTTCGGAATCATTTTATTAGCATTGCTAGATCTGTTAGATTTGTTTCTGTATAAAACCAATGCTCATGCTAGGTGACAAAACAGAATTTTAAAAATAATGTTTATTTAAAATATAAAAGATAAGCACTTTTGTTTTCATATGAGAAAATGTTATCAGATACAATACTAAAAAAACAAGACTTGTATAATCTCTGTAATTAAAATTAGTCACATGACCACCACATCCCATTTATGAACACATCCATTTAAAGTTATTTAAATTTTATGCCTGACCATATATACATGTCAAGTATATACAAATCTATTAGTTCATTCCAGTCATAAATTCACTAACTTCTGATACAGAAACATAAAACATGAAAACTGCATATTGAAAATCTCATAAAGAATACATTAGAAATAGTTAAATAATTATTACCAAATGAATAATTATCGTTGCAATGGTTTCAGTTTTAAAATGTAGCAAATAGATAATAAATCATTTAATCCAGGCCAGCAATTCACACCAAGACAGAGTTGCCAATATAACTCTCTTTTTTCGAGAGTTAAGGTCCAGGCATTTGTTCCTGTGTGTCTTTATTACTTTGTTATATTAGGTCAATTAGATTTGTTCCTCTACTACTTTGTTACTTAGTTATATTACTTCTGTTAGATTTGTTGCTGAGCCAGTTTGTTGGCAATGCTAGCTCTGTTAGATTTTTTTTTTGGACTACTTTGTTAGTTATGTTAGCTCTTTTACATTTGTTCCTGTAACACACATTAGCTCTGCTAGACTTGTTGCTGAACCATTTTCTTAGCTACGGTAGCTTTGTTCGATTTGTTACTGACAGTAGTAGCCTGCTTGTTGTAACTGTTGCCATGCTGCTCAGTGAAACGTCAGTAGTTAATAGCCTACAGAAGTCCAGATTTAACTGCTTACTTGTTGATACTACTTTTGTTTTGTAACACAGCAGTCTTCAACTGATGGCCTTACTATATCTGGTCATTCCGAAGACCCCAGGTCATGCCATGACTTATAATAAGTACCTGCTTTTGTTTATTTATATATTATTCTGGGCAATCATCTTAATTACTTCAGCATTGCTGGGGCTCAGAATTTAAGCTCTAGTCATCTGAACTGCCTGTACTACTCCTTTTAGATGTCTTACTAAGGCTTCATTGTTGGATAGGTATTGATTTTTTTTTCTTCTAACCCGAGTCTGCTTTATTTTATTATATTATAATGTTTTTGTACTGAATTTATTTTTGTTGTCGCAGCTTTCATATTGCTGCTATTGTAACGTATATTTTTTGAATCACATCCTATACACACTGCTTTTAAGTCAGTCTGCATCCCTTTAGCACATCCAGTCTTTTGAAACCTACTTTTCAAGTGACAGATGTAAGAGGAAATGCAGTGCAATACGCTGATCAAAAGTTTAAAACTTTAATTTACTAATACAACTTGCACACATATAATGACAATAAAAAAAACGAAAACTTTTCGTCTGATTACGAGTTAAGAGCTTTCACCTATCTAATGTAGGCTTCTTCAGAACTAACTGCCATAGTATCTCAGCATTTAAATAACTTTTATGGCGCCAAATTCCTTTGGTGCATTTAAAGCTGTATCCACACTTATCTTAACTGAAAATAATAAATATATAAACATATTCCTATATAAGTATATACAATTCGAATGTATGATAATAATTAATGATAATAACTATTTAATGATGATATTATTGTGTTGGGATTAAACCTAATAAAAACCATTACTAAACTAATAATATTCATAAAATGTGACATCATACTAACAATACACTTAATATAAATATGTTGTCAAACTCTCAAACTAAATTATATTACTTGCTTCCATCTATCTTATATTTGATGAGTGGTTTAAATAATTAATGAACAAAAATATCTATTGTATTTATAATATTATAATATACCTATAAAAATAAATATAATAATAAATATAACGTAATATATATACTGTATACTATATAATGACATATGATAAATGTAATAAATTTAACTAAATATAAATACTTTAATAAAAACATATTAAAAATGTTCATTAAAATAACAATGGTTTTAGTGCAATACTATCATTCAGACCTGGGTCTGTTTGTAACTTAAATTATCTTTTCTGTTACCTCTCTTATATTTTTTTTTTGTTCCCAATATCCCAAATCTGAAACTATGTTCATCACCATGTTTCTCCACATGCCAAGTATTACAATTACCTTTAACAAACTTAATAAAAGTCCTATTTATATTATCTAAAATTAACTCAGTTTATTCTTCCTTGATTTGTCTTGTTCCCTGTTTCTAATATTTTTTTCAAATTATACGCATTTTTGTATACTACTATTGGTCTCTCTCCTACTACTACCAAGTTATTATCTGTTTTAATAGCTGCCAATAATTTTTTTTTATATTTATTATACTTATTTTACATAAGGTGTATATGGAAGTATACAAGCCCTATGATATTTATCTATATTTTTATTCTTATCTCCACCTAAATTCATTCTCCCTTTCTTTAAATTTAAGCTACCCAGTAATGGAATATATTTTGTACCCCATTGTGCGATAACATATTGTTTTACATCCCCCATCATTCTAACATCATATTTTCTTTCCTTAAATAATTCTGTATACATTGACCTTTATATATGTTGTATAATAATTTCTTCGGATGATTACTAGTGTATTGCAAATAATCATTAGAGAAAGTATTCTTTCTATATATTTTAGATTTAAATCCCTTTTCATCATGGGATACTAAGGTATCTAGATATGCAATACCATTCCTACTTGTTGTATAAGTAAATTTCAAAAAGTCACTACTATTATTAATGCAGGTTATAAATTCATTAAACTCTTCTATATTTCCTTTCCATAAGATGTAAATATCATCCAAAAATCTTGTATAGTGTATAACTTTTTGAAAAAGATTATTTTTGAATAACACTTTATCCTCCCAATTTAACATAACTCCATTGTCACTCCTTTGCTTTGCCTAAAATATTCCCCTTGAAATAAAACATAATTATGTTCTAAAATTAGTGTCATACATTCCATAATAAGACATATTTTGTCCCATTCTAAATTTGTGTATCTCCTTATACTGTTACAAAACATATCTAATCCCTGAAATCAATGACATCTATAGTAACATATAATATGTTGCTAGTGTCGTGTCAATAGCTACTACCCCTAAATGGCTACTCCTAGAGGAAATGTTTTTGCTTTACTTCCAGAAACAATAGGTCAAAATGGGGGGTCTTCTATATTTTTATGTATCTTAGGGATTCCAACCAATATAGCTAACATTGGATGTTGTACCTTCAAAAAATTGTATATCTCATTGTTGATACGATTATCTATCCAAAATTCTTCTAGGTAGGAATCTATCCTTTGATAAGCAATATTTATTTCATTCAAGGAAACCGATTGATAATTACCAGTCTCCATAAGAAGTGTAAATAATTTGTGATTATATTTCATTTTGTCATAAATCTTGTCTGGTTTCATATATTGTAATCTCTTCTTAAATTGTAAAGTTCATTCCTTTCATCCTTGGTCAAATTATCCTTAAATATTTTCTTTTGAATTGTATTTTTGTACTTATAAATTTCCCTGTTTACCTGTTTTTCATATACATCTACTACTTTTATCTTCTATATCCTTATCCTTAAAACTATCACCTTCTTCATTATGAAACATGATAGCTAAATTTAACTTGCGTGTGAAGAATTTCACTTCCTTTAAATGATCAACCAAATCAAATCTCGGAGTAGGAATACATTTCATTCCTTTAGATAATAATTCAAAGTGAATAACCACTTTAAAGTTAGAATAATTATAAATGTGAAAATTGTCATAACTATTAACTACTCCTTCGCTATGAATAGTTTTATTCCCTTTTTCTCTGACATCTTTTATCTTATTATTACTATCTATATTAACCAGTGTGTGTCCTGATAGTCTCTTGGTTAATTGTATTCCCTGTAAAACTTCTTCGCCCCGTTTCCTGTCTTCTTTTTCCAATATTGGGGATTCCAATTTCTCTGAAAATTTTGTTCTTTTCTCCTGTTACTTGAATACCCTACTCGATTATCCTCATAACATTTATCTTCCCCTCTATATGTATCCTGTCATTCATATTTACTGTGATAACCATTCTTTTGTCCATACATTTTGTTCCTCAATTCTACTTTCCATATATATGCTTTATTTTCTCTATATTGTAAAATATCTCTGTTCAATTTTTTACATTTCCTGTCATAAACAGTCTGAGATTTCTTTTCTGCTATCAAAAACTGCTTATTATATAAATTACTCCACTCATCAAATAATAAATCATCTTCTATTTCTACATTTAATTCCTCTGCCTCAATAATATATTTTGATAATTTTTCATCTTTGTATTTAATTAATAAATCCATATATTTAAAACCACATTTGTTAAAAAAATCATTAAATTCATTCTTACATTCATTAGTAAAATCAATACCTAATGGAAGTTTCAACTGGTACAATTTTCAAAGCTAAACATTTGTGCAAATAAGCATTTTCAATTTTTATATTGTTTATCGTATTCAAAACATTTCCTAATTTGTGAATTTTATTTCTAAGTGTATCATTCACTGTTTCTTTGTTCGTTAACCTCTGCTTCCCTTTTTCAAAATTGTCAAAGTTACAGTCATTAGAAAAAAATCTATTTAAATGTACTTTCTTGTTGTTATTATCCACTACTTCTACTTTATTAGTAGTTGGTTTGTCCACATTACCTTTTCCCATAACTGATGTCCAGTTATAGGTTTGGTACGTTTAGGTCTCGTACCAGTACAAAGTATTTCTTCCTCATCTTCGTAGTCATACATTGAAAAATCAAAAGTAAAACCAGTAGAATTCAAATTGTAACTCTCTCTTAATAAGTTAGGAAACTGTGTAACTGGTAGATCAATTTCAATACAATCCTTCTTTTGTGACTTATGAAACAATTCAAACCCTCAGTCATTCACATCTCCTGATGTCACAGTCTGTCTCGTTGGTATTTTTTTGGATGGTATTTTAATAACCGAATGGCCCAGTTCTTCAGAGTGCTCACATGGACTGTCCTTCCTATCCAGACTTTCAACTGTTGCCTTGTTACCCTTCGGTAACTCCTTGGTATGAAATGTCCTTCCAAATTCACCATTCTCCGGGTTGCTCTGCTCCCTGGTACCTCCGTTGACTTCCAAACATTCCGATGTATTGGGTTGTATATTGACGTTCGTATGTCCTGCTACTATAGTCCCGAGTTCAACTTTGTGCAATAGAACACTTTCAAAACCGCCAATTCATTCTTAATAATCTCCAGGCCAGGTTTTTCCGGGGAATTTGATATTTGTGTTAGTGAATGCTCTGCTGTATCCTCCATGTCAACTACCAAACCAGGTACAACGTTGACAATAACGTACTACTGTAATTTTAATGAACATTTTTAATATGTTTTTATTAAAGTATTTATATTTAGTTAAATTTATTACATTTATCATATGTCATTATATAGTATACAGTATATATATTAAGTTATATTTATTATTGTATTTATTTTTATAGGTATATTATAATATTTTAAATACAATAGATATTTTTGTTCATTAATTATTTAAACCACTCATCAAATATAAGATAGATGAAAGCAAGTAACATAATTTAGTTTGAGAGTTTGACAACATATTTATATTAAGTGTATTGTTAGTATGATGTCACATTTTATGAATATTATTAGTTTAGTAATGGTTTTTATTAGGTTTAATCCCAACACAATAATATCATCATTAAATAGTTATTATCATTAATTATTATCATACATTCGAATTGTATATACTTATATAGGAATATGTTTATATATTTATTATTTTCAGTTAAGATAAGTGTGGATACAGCTTTAAATGCACCAAAGGAATTTAAAGTTATTTAAATGCTGAGATACTATGGCAGTTAGTTCTGAAGAACCCTAAAGTTTTCATTTTTTTTTTATTGTCATTATATGTGTGCAAGTTGTATTAGTAAATTAAAGTTTTAAACTTTTGATCAGCGTATTGCACTGCATTTCCTCTTACATCTGTTGCATAGAGAAGATAACACAGTAGCAGTAGTATGTTATTGGCAACGTTGTACTTTTCAAGTGAGTAGTTCATTATATCTTCTTTGAAACCACTGTGGTAGCCAGTGGAAAATGTCTAATACAGACACTGCCATATACATTCTCCAGGTGGGTCCTGTCAATATTTCCCTAGGGAGAACCTTCAGACATCTTATGTTTATATAGTACCCAGTGTCTCAATTTTTCTATTGTGGAAGGTATTATTCACTGGTGGCCTCTCTGAAGGCACTATATATTAAAGCAAGGCTAGTACAGAAGAAGTCTGGAATTATCTCAAATTTCCTGTATTCTGTTGTCCATTATTTTATTACTAAGTCCTAACTAGAAGAATTTTGTCCCTCACTTAACTACAGCCATCTCTTATTTTTTTATTGATTCTGTGTCTCCAGTGGGTCAGGACTGATGTGTGTTTGCTGTTTTTATTGGCTCTGTTCTTGGACTGATAAAAGTTGTTCCTATGTAGGCCATCTCCTTTCAACATGTCTCCATTACAGATGCAAAGTGCAGGTTCTTTCTTATCTGCCATCCACCTGGTTAAGTGAGGACATTCCTACAGATGTTTACTAATTTCCGAGTCAACATTGTTTTGAATTACTAGTAACTTGTAATACTTAGTAACTTTAATATTTGGGTCAATGACGAGTGACAGCAAAGAATAAAGCACATGTCAATGGAAGGACAGCAGGAACACTAATTTATTTACTCAATGATGAGTGACCCTTCCCAAAGACTTTATCTGTTGTATGAAAGGCTTGAATTTGCTCCGGTCTCTCAAACTCATACAGGCATACACTTTCACACACTAACACATGCACACACTTTTTTTAATTTGACTTTTATTTTATTTTACACTTGTTAAACAGGAAAAGTGTTGCTTCACGAGCGTAAAATAGTAGCTCAATAAATGTCCCTCTCACATTCATACACTCACACATTTTCATGCACAAGCACATACGCACACTTTTTTTTTACTTGTGTTTTACTTTACAGTCACTAAACAGCAAAGCTGCTGCTTGGCAATCATAAATTAATGGCAGCCATTCCGTTTTTTCAGTATGAGCTCTACAGCAGCTTGATATGCTACCATGAAGCGGCAGACAATTTTTTCAGTGGCCATTACTTGTACATCGATACCCTGCTGGAGAATGACGATTCTTCACTCATGGTACTGATGTACAGTAAACCCATTCTCTAATTATAATTAAAACATTTAAAATGTTTATTAATTATACTAGGTAGAGATTTTAAAAAATTTAGATGTAGTCTATACCAGTTTGTCTTTTTATCATTGACTGTTTATCAAATTTGAAATTATTAAATGAATGCCATTTAATACGCCACTCATGCAGTTTATTTATTGAATGGTTAATTCTATTATCACTTAAACGTGTTGATGGAATGCCGTCTGTAAAAGAGTTTGGGTAATGTTTCTGAAGTTCTTTTGGGATTGCTACCCTGTGAGTTCTACATTTCTTTCACTGATGAATAACTTCACTGAATTTGGAAGAAGACAGTAAGAGTCTAAGCATCATTCAGTTAAAAAAGTGGGTTAATGCATATGCTATGATATTAACCAACTAATGAAGGAATGATGGAGATTATATAAAGTAGTTAGTAGTTAGATGAACTTGGAATGCAGAGATCTGCAACTATTTTCAACATTCTTAAATACTGAAATGTATAACAAGAACTTCACTGACTTTTGTATGACTAGTTGCTGAATAAAACTTCACATGACTGACTCTGCATTCATTAAAAAAACCTCAGACTTGTCCAGATTCAGTTTCTGTCCTGATATCTTAGAGAAGCTGCTGAGATAACTAACAAGGGCTAAAGTTTAAATGAAAATTACAGCATTACTTTTCTTCATATAATACTTACCCCCAGATTCTCTATAAGCTTGCACAGCATGCAAGATCGGTGCAAGAGCTTTAGCAGGCAATATGTCTGCCGTGCAAGCCAGGACCAGCCTGCAGGGGCATGCACGAGTGCTCCTGCACTAATCCCGCATGGACTAATCCCCTGTATGCAAATCACCCCATTTGCAGGAGAAATCTATGCAAATGAGGTGATTTAGTAATCCAGGAAGCTTGCAACTGGCCGTACAGGACTAGTGCAATCTGCAGAAATGTACTCGGTTAGTAACCAAGTACATTTTTGCAAAATCCAAAATGGAGCTGTGACAGCTCCAAAGAAATGCTGTATATCATGTGGTAAGCATGCAAATGGCCAAGTATAAGGCCACTGGCATTGCAATCAGTGAAAAAAATAAAATAATCAACTTTTTTTTTTTTAGCCAATCTCGGTTGTTAAAGCGTAGGGCAGCAGCGCACAAACGGGATCGGGGGGGGTAATAAAATAAACCTAAATTAAGCATTCTAACTAAAATCAGTATTCTGCCATGCAACACAATGCCAGGCAGAAGACAACATGGCCAGTGAGTAGTGGTTGCTAAAGGGGGAGACTGCATGCACATACGCATCAAAGCACCACCTGGTGAGCAGGGTAGGGTCTACATCAACCGCAAGAGCTTCCCCTCCATCAACTGCCAGGTCATGTACGATGCCCAGGGCAAAATAATGAATGTTTGTGCTGGCTGCCCTGGAAGCTATCACGATTCCCACATCTGGCATCTGACGCAGCTGTACCAGAGATTTGCCAATGGGGGACATCCCTGATGGTCACCTAGCGGGGGATGCTGGATATGCACTGGAGCTGTGGTTGTTGACACCCATCAGAAATGCACACACACCCAAACAAGAACTCCATAACGAGGCAGACACACAGACCAGAATTATAGTAGAGCATGTGTTTGGGATGCTCAAGTCACATTTCCCGTGCCTGGACACATCCGGTGGATCCTTGCAGTACTCACCAGCTACATGTACCCCAATTGTCCCCGCATGTGCCATGCTACACAATATGATCCTGTGGAAACAGCTGCAGCAGGAACAGCACAGTGCAGGGCCACACACCCCCCACCATTGCCAAGGCCTGCACAGGCACAGAGTGACTCAGAAGAGGAATAACCTGAGCCTGCCCCAGTAGGCAGAAGGAAGGTCCAGTATGCACTTGCCTTAGCAAAGAGGCAACACTTAGCACATACACTGACACAGGAGGTACCCAGGGAATGACAACTCTCTCTGACTCTCACATACAGTAAAAGGGATGCCAAGCATTATACTACCTGTGCTCAACCATGTGTAGGGAGTGTACTATGTGCATCTGACATAGGCAGCCCTGCAGCACCACCCTCAATACTGGGACACCCACAAGATATGTGACTCACACATGCCAGTCAGGGGGGTTTCACATACCCAACAACAGTCACAGCCGGCAGGACAGGTGTAGACAAACACAAACAAAAAGCTGTGCTATGGCCTCTGAATGATGCCTATGGGTAAACTCACCCCCAGGCCTACACAGACAGATGACAGGAGGTCAGGCAGTGGGATGTAGTTCTGAAGGGTAGGAAGTCTGAAACTAATATGTAGGTAAATAAAAGCCAAGATCTGTAGTACACTGGTAGGCCTCTAGGCAGCATGATAGGTAAGACTACAGAATGAAATGGCGTACCTGACGTACCAGTACAGTCATAGCAAATGTGTACAAGTGTCAGGTGTGCCCCCATCCTATGTAGACATGTAGTAACAGGCAGGTGTACCCCCCAATCCTGTGTAGACATGTAAAAATAGTTAGGTGTGCCCCCCATCCTACGTAGAAATGTAGTAACAGTCACATGTGCCCCCCATCCCATGTAAAAATGCAGTAACAATCAATGCCATGTGATCGTTGGATACCCTGCAGAAACAGTATGCTGCCAGTAGGTGTACAACACATAGGTCAGCACTGCATTACAGACTACCTGGACATGATCCACACATTCAATACAGATGGGCATACTGGGCATGCTCACACACTTAGAGAAATCAAGGCAATGTCAGTCAACAACACACTGAAAGGTCATACTGGGCATGCTCATACACAAACACATGAAGGCCCTGTCTGCAAACACCAGTGGACCAGACATAACTGGCAGTCGCAGATGTTAGTGCAGACACTCCTCAGTATGCACCACACATGCTTTGCACACACAGTGGATAGGAATACAGACATATATCTAAGGACAACACACTATAATAAGCCAAAGGTAGAAATACATAGATGTGTGGAAGAGGGGACTGCGACAAGGAGCCATCCAGGCCTGTCCCACCCAGCACACAACCAAAGGGCCACAACCACATGAGGTTCAGATGCCACTCACTGTAGATACTAGCCACCGGTATCTGTCAGCAGTACAGACTATGTGGTGCACGTGCTAGCTGTGCAACATAACTATACAAGGAAGGCATCATCTAGCATCTGCATACACGTACCTGTGAAGTATGACCCTGTGTGTGCCTGCATGTGGTGTGTCAACCTCTAGATGAATGGGTTATGGCCCATGCACACATACTGCCCTCCCCACTATGACAAGCCTGCTGAGGTCATACACTGTGAAATACACCTTTGGGAGAGTTGCTACCCAGTAATTTCTGTGGTGTGTCCCATAACTGCATACTGCTGTAATGTGATAAACTAGTTAGGTAGGAGTTCTAATCCCAGACTTGTGTGTGTGTGTGTGTGTGTGTGTGTGTGTGTGTGTGTGTGTGTGTGTGTGTGTGTCTGTCTCAGTCTGTGTAGCGAGTAATGCTTTTTACAGTAGTCACACTCCCTGCAATTGAAATGCACTAATTTGGTAAGGCTGCTGATGTCATTCACCTAGAAATACACCTCTGGGAAGGTCAAAGTTCAGTAATCTCTGTAGTCCATCCTGTAAATGCGTACTGCTGTAGTGTGATAAATTAGGTATATAGGTGTTCTAATCCTAGACTTGGCAAGTGTATGTGTGTGTGTCTGTCTGTGTAGAGAGCAACGCTTTTTAGGGTAGTCACACTCCCTACAATTCAAATGCTCAACTTTGGCAAGGCTGCTGTCATCCACATAGAAATACACCTCTGGGAAGGTTGCAGCCCAGTAGTCTCTGTAGCGTGTGCCATAACTGCATACTGCTGTAGTGTGATATAGAACTCTAGTAGGGTTCTGTTCCCACCCATGGCAGTTCTGGATATTTTGTGTGCGTTTCAATGTCTGTGTAGGGAGCAATGCATTTTAGGCTAGTCACACTCAGTACATTTCAAATGCCCTACTTTGGCAATCCTGCTGATGTCATTCATTGTGAAATACACCTTTAAGGAATGAGTTCTTCAGTAATCTCCGTGGTGTGTCCTATAACAGCTCCATGCAGTAGTGTAATATAGATCTCTGTTAGAGGTTCTATACCCGCACATGTCAGTTGTGGTTATTTTGTGTGTGTTTCAATGTCTGTGTAGGGAGCAATGCATTTTAGCCTAACCACACTCACTACAGTTCGAATGTCCTACATTGGCATTCCTGCTGATGTCATCCAATGTGATATACACCTTTGGGAAACAAAGACTCCAGTAATTTCTGTGGCATGTAGTATAACTGCATAGTGCTGTAGTGTACTACACTAGTTAAGTAGAGCTTCTACTCCCAGACATGACAGGTGTCTGTGTGTATGCGTGTGTGAGTTTGTAACTTGTATGGTGTGTGTGTGACAACTTGGCCCAATGTGGAGTGAGTTTTGCACATTTCTTATATGGTAGCCCTAGTATATATCACAATGTCCACCATACGGGGATAACAGATGTGAAATAACCAAGAGGCTGGAGTGCAAATCCATACCCATACATGTGACATCAAGGCCAGGCAATCACAGTTAGCAACCCCTGTATTACCCAGAGCACACTCTCAACCAATGTCTCACACAAACACACACACACACACACACACACACACACACACACACATGCACACATGCACACATGCATACACATGCCTAGGCAACAGCCAATATGTGGGTAGCACACTGCATATTGGCCACTGATAGTATCTATGTAGTGATTGCAGTGAGCTATGCAGGGCATGGCACCCTGTCCATCTGTCCAATAGGCACATACATGCAGACAGTACACGTTCCTCATGTTCCCCACTGGACACCTGCAACATCTGTGGTGCCATCACATGTGACCCACAAAGGACATACCATGCCTGAAAACATGCCCTATATGGACAGATGCCACTGACACCAGGGAATGCCATCAGCATGCTATCAATGTAGGTGCAGGGTAAACCTGCTGTCCATTACCATTTCCTATCACAGGTGGCCAAGACTGGCACATCTGATGATATTCTGTGTACACAACATGGGCGAGACACCCTAGGTACAGTTCCACATGTCACTGTACATGCATGTGGGAGGTGGCACATCCCAGACACCGTCCATGTCATGGACTAAGGAACACATAAATGGCAAGCAATGCACACCAAATGCCACACACAATCGTCACCCAGGTGACTGGATGGGGGATACAATACCCACCTGTGTGGGCAAATGCAGAAACTACAGCCCTGAGCCACAATGCAAACCATTGTCATGTGGCCTGATGCCAAGATATACTCATCACCTAGCCATGTATAGCCATCTGGCACAGTCGACCACTACACATCCGTGCGGAAATGCACCCATGCATGTCAGCACTTGCACCCTGTGTGTTTGTGTGTGTGTGTTGTATGATGCGTATGATCACATACACACTCACTACAACCCCCATTGGCATACTGAAGCATGCTGTCTGATGTCAGACATCTCCCCATACCCTTTGCCCATATAACTTCCATATGACCCATGTTGTGCATATGATACCTGCACAGTAATGTGTTGTGGCAATCTCACTAGTGATGAGTTGTAATCCTGGCCCTGCCACGTCTGTCAATGTGTGTGCATCCCTGTGAGAGTGTGGCTGTTATGACGCTGGCATGTGTTCATGCAGACAGCTACGTGTACTTCACCTACCATATAGCTACCATATCCCTGATGCAGATGTCACTCAACATCACATATTTGTTCTGAGGGCTCCAAAACAGGTAACCTATGTGGCAGATCCAATAACTGCATAGAACTGTGATAGCACTGCATAGTCATCAGGGGTTTGATACCCTGTGCTGGTAGGTGTGTGACACAAACATTCATAAGTCTTACTTTTCCAGCCTTCCTGACTTGTTTTTGCCTCTGTCTACCTCCCTCACTGGTGGATGTGTAGACCTACACTTGCTTTGCTTAGGCAGCAGCAGATGTATTTTAGGTAATATTCATGATCAGCTGATGGCCTCTGCATGAATTGCAGCCCTCCCCTAGCTGATTGCATGTGAATCAGCTGTGGTAACATTCCCATAGCCAATTGCATGGAAATAGACTCCAATATCTAGGAACATCATGTTGGTATTGGACCTTTTCATTCACTGCAAGCAAGAGATCGATCTGTTGTTTGGCAAACAGCATCTCCCATGGATTGGGAATTTACCTTTGACAACATACACTGTGGAAACAGGCCAACACACAGGAGGGGGATGTGTCTGACCTGACTACAGAAGTGCTGCTATACTGCATTCAGAGTAATGTTGGTTTAACAGGGTGTGTGCGGATATGGCTGTCCTACATGTATTAATATCTGCCATGTCAGTTCTGTGTTTATAAGGACTCCCCATCTGTAGGGTCATCTGCAGACTGGGCAGTGTGTTGTGCCTTTGCTTTCATGTGTTACCCACAGAGTATGTATCTGTGAACTGAAGAAGGTAGTGTGAGGATTGCAGTCTGTAGTTGGTGACAGCCATGACAGTTACTGACTTCATATCCCTCATAGGACGTATGTTTCAACAAACCCTGTTAACAACAGTAAATGCATAATGTTATCACAGCAACATGTCAATATTGGCCCTGTGTATGTGTTTCCAGCCACAACTCTGTCAACCTTTGTACATAGGTCATGCATTGAGGTGCATATGTGCTGTACACCATGATTAGTGTCATCATATCTGATAACAATCCAGTGAGATATCAGACTGCTACATATGTTATGTACAGTAGGGGTAATATCTGATGACATAACCTGGACATTCTCTGGTTGTTTGTACAATACTGAGGTCTGTGTACTTATGGTGAATCTTGACAGTGTGTGTATTGTTAATATGTACCTTGGCCTGTGTACAGACTGTGGTAGATATCTTCGTTCTAGGTCCCATCCTATTTGATGTTACATGCTGCTCCACTTTATGTTACCATATAGGCTTACATGTTTGTAAGGCCATACACACACATGTCCCATACCACAGACAGGCATCAGGCCACACTGTGTAGCGGCCCAGTATATGTAGGGTTAGTGTGTGAGTGGCACATATGAGGATGGTGTTGGACAGATAGTCCATATACTGTAATATTATGCTAGCTTACAATATGTGGCTGTGGTTGTGTTCACATTGGTTGTGGTTATGCACTTTCACACAGGTGTATCTTACCCTGTGCTGTGACATGCCTGTAGAGCCTACTATATATGTAGGTACATGTGCATTCCCCCATAGGAGATGTAGGCCAGTGTTGAGCCAGTCTGCCTGTAGCCTGCACAGTGCTTTGTTACATGCCTAGCAGCTATGTCTACTTACCCAGTGAGATGCCATGTCCAGATACTTGCCAGATGTACTGCTGTTGGGCCTCCCTTAACAGTCATGTATGTTAGACGGAGTGGTGTGATGCTAAACAGATGTATGTCAATATCTAGTGGGTAGTATATGGCCATGGCACCTCTGTACCAGCAGTTATGTGTCAGGACAGACAGAGGTGTGTGAATGCATAACCTATGGGGGCGAATGTATACCAGTCATTATGTGTTATTCCCATCTACATGGCTGTTAACATCCATATTGTCATGCTTGGTCCACATGTTCTGCACTAAGGGGTTCTGTGTATACCTCTGCACTGTACAGTGTGTGTCAGAATGTCCACATCTATTGGCCAATATCTCTGCTGTAGCCCACAGGAGCATTACGCGCTTGCAGCGGTACTGTACTATGAAGTCCTTAAGATGTCTGTCAGTAGCCAATGGTGCACATGTGAAAAGCAGATGTGACCTCCCACACACACCATGTCTGTGAAGACAATCCCGATTACAGTAGCAATAGTCTACTAATATACCTGCTATACATACCTGACATCCCCTTGCACTACGAAGTTGGGACTATAGGGGCTGAGGTAGGGCTACACCCCATGTTCAGGACATATGGTGAATATATATATATATGTACATATGATTATCCAGATATCTATATAGATAATTACACATGTACATATCAACATATATAGATGGGTGTGTATATGTACATAGATATGCATATACAAATCCAGATAAATACATATACAGCACATTAAGTGTTGGGAGGGTGGCCTAATGGTTAAGGTGTTTGCCTTACAAATATGAGGTGCAGGGTTTGTGTCTCACAAGGGATAATTGGCTAGGCTTAAAATGGCTCACAAGGGCAGTTAGCTTAGTACTAACCTATGAACCTTTTATATGTCTACACATATACAGATAGTGATACATATGCACATATATGTATACCATGCTGTCATTCCTGCCAGCAGTCCACTGCTGTTGTATCCCCCACAGATACGGTGAGGCTGGGGCCATATATGTGTGGGTTTCACCTACACAATACATATGTACCCATGTGCACTCCAGAGGCCAGTGTATGCAACATTGGTATATGGCCCTGTATTATTGAGTCTGGGGGGGGCGCATCATACACAACCTAGGCTGTTACAAAATCTGGGGGTATCAGGGGTGAGCTGCTTTAAGGTATCTGACTGTACAGTACTATACATTTCACCTATCTTGATATTATTTACATAAAGTGAGTCACTGCACGCCTACTGCCTCCTGCCATACAGACTGTTCTGTTTGCCAGTGTGCCTGTGATGGCGTCAGTTATGCCTTGATATATAACATTTGGTCAACTGGAGTCTTTACCACCTAGTGATTGTGTACAGAGTGTAGATAGAGGCTGCTGGACTATACACCTGCATCACTTACTGTTGATTGTGTGGTATCCTGTGGCCCAGTCTGTCTTAATTATTGTATGATTTGGAAGGCTTAGCCTGAACAGCAACAGTTGTGAACCTTTCCAAACTACTGTATTAGTATAACTGTTTCACAGTTGCATTACTCTGTTTATATGAATGCCAATGTCTGAACAGCTATATGACATAGCATTTAAAACTGTAATAGTACACAAATAAAGGTTTTCCATTTCTGCAATCCTGTGTGTGGTGTTTTATCCTATGACCTCTCTGTGGATATATGCTGCAGGCACTGAATGTCATTTGTATGGGTGGCTCATCCAGTGTCCAGTTGTTAGGGCGCTAACTGTAGGCATAGTGGCTGTTCCATAGTGTGTGTGTCTACTACATAAGTATCTTATTGTACATATCTCTGTGTGTGTATGTGTAGTCATATATATATATATATATATATATATATATATATATATATATATATATATATATATATATATATATATATATATATATATATATGTGTGTGTGTGTGTGTGTGTATCTGTATCTGCATATATGTGTCTGTGTATATGTATCCTGTGGATGTTGATAGCTTCCACATTTTACATTTCCTATGGGAGCCACACTGTACTGCATGATATGTTACCAGTGCCAGCCTGACATCATACAGGTGGTATGTATTACTGTTGACATCTTGTGCCCATGTCATGTCAGGACCTGGTTATGGTATCTGCAACACTTGGTAGTGTATTGCAGAGTAGACATGTTTGGCTGTGGGCTGGTGGGTATACCTCTTCATACAATACGTATATCGTTTAGGGCCTCTCAACCCCATTAATGGTGCATGTGGACACATAAGATTTAGTTAACCTCCCATTGATATCTACACATGTATGTCCATATATACCTATATGGATATATATATATATATACACACACACACACACACACACACACACACACACACACATATATATATATATATATATATATATATATATATATATATATATATATATATATATTTGCTTACATATATATATAAAACTATGTCCGTATATACCTACATAGATATATGTCTGCTTACATATATGTAACTTGCTGTGTATATGTAGACATATAGGTGTACATATATATATATATATATATATATATATATATATATATATATATATATATATATATGTAACAAATGAAAATTATAAACAAAAATACCACATATTGGTTAAAGACTGCGAGCAGAAAAAGCCAGTTCATAAAAATAAAATCAGAAACTAGCTTGCAGTCACCCCAGGCAGTCAGCAAACAAATAGTATAAAAAGCAGTCACGTCTCTTCAGATCCTGGTTCCTGGGATATCAAATCTAAATGAAGTATAAATTCACTCTCGATTTAAAACACAAAGTAGCAGTTCTATTCAGGTACACAGTTGGCAAGCGCTTTCACTGTCAAGCTTCATCAAGCCTATAACAGTCAAATCTAAAATGAGGCTTATATAAAAAATTCAAAAAATGTCAATCAACACAATTAATCAATTAGTTAAATAGCCCCTTAAAGGCATTAGTTTCATAAGACATTTCATGAATCAACAAAAATTGAACAGATGCATTTTAAAATTCAACTATATATATATATATATATATATATATATATATATATATATATATATATATATATATATATATATATATATATATATATATATATATATATATATATATATATATATATATATATATACATAAAAAACAATTATATATGTATATATATAAAAAAGCACATATATCGCTTACTTAAAAACAAATACATTTATACTACATAAAAATATCATCATAAAAGTTTACGAGTCCTATTCATCAAAAATCACACTATATCTATTTTCTGTGTTTCCTATTTTTAAGGGCAGGTCTAAGAGGAACCCTATCATTGAGACCTGGGGGGATGTGTGCTTGTGTTTTTATGATCCATTTTGTCTCAGCATCTTCAGTATAATTCCTAACATCACCTCCTCTCATACTAGGTGT
Source organism: Protopterus annectens (assembly GCF_019279795.1). Lineage (NCBI taxonomy): Eukaryota > Metazoa > Chordata > Ceratodontiformes > Protopteridae > Protopterus > Protopterus annectens. The sequence goes on along the minus strand of NC_056728.1, from coordinate 1,482,754,333 downwards.
ATTCACATGCAGCACTGAAAATAGAAACCTGTGAGTACTATCATTCTGTAAGACATGTTTAGATAATGCATTAACTTTAGATCTAACACGAATTTGATAAAAGTGTTCTCTTATTCTTTCTTTCAACATCCTATCAGTTTTGCTGATATAAAATGATCGGCAGGATACACAGGTAGCAATATATACTACATGTCTAGTACTGCAGTTAGCATTAATTTTGATAGGAAACACTTGTCCAGTGTTAGGATGTATAAAGACATTAATATCATTAATATAAATACAATAATTGCACTTGTAACAAGGTCATGTACCTTCAAGACTTAAATTATTTCCATCTTGTTTATTGTTTGTAAAATACAATAACCTATGCAGGTTCTTTCTATTCTTATAAACAAAACACGGTTGTTCACCTGCATATCTCTTGACCTCGGGATCCAAAGTCAATAGATCCCAATGCTTAATAATGACATCTTTGATACTATGCACATTCTGTGTATAAAACAATGTTAACCTCAGCTGGTTCATATTGCTATCATTGTTAACCAGGGTCTCTTCAGAATTCATTCTATAAACTTGTAGCCCTGTCTCCGAAAATATAGGGCATGCCCTTCCTTACCTATGGTCCCTGACTTGAGTAAACGCTCTCTCAATTTCTACAGGTCTGTAATTCCTCTCACTGAACCTGGGGCTATTTAACTAATTGATTAATTGTGTTGATTGACATTTTTTGACTTTTTTATATAAGCCTCATTTTAGATTTGACTGTTATAGGCTTGATGAAGCTTGATAGTGAAAGCGCTTGCCAGTTGTGTACCTGAATAAAACTGCTACTTTGTGTTTTAAATCGAGAGTGAATTTATTCTTCATTTGGATTTGATATCCCAGGAACAAGGGTCTGAAGAGACGTGACTGCTTTTTATACTATTTGTTTGCTGACTGCCTGGGGTGACTGCGAGCTAGTTTCTGATTTTATTTTTATGATATATATATATATATATATATATATATATATATATATATATATGTGTGTGTGTTGATATAGGCATTCACATGAATATATGTTTATATATATATATATATATATATATATATATATATATATATGTGTGTGTGTGTGTGTGTATATATATATATATATATATATATATATATATATATATATATATATATATATATATATATTTTATATGTATATATATATATATATATATATATATATATATATATATATACATAGATATATATATATATATATATATATATATATATATATATATTTGTATTGTGTCTGGCTTACCACATCGTCCTTTGTTTGTGAGCTATTGTTCACTGATGTGGTTTTCCAGGACAATGTGGACTTTTTTAGAAGATTCGTTGATGACCTTTTTATTTTATGGAGGGGAGATGAGATGTCATTGTTACATTTTGTAGAAAGGATGAATAATCTTACTGACTTCCTTAAATTTACCCTAAACTACTCAGTTGAAAGTGTGTCTTTTTTAGACATTAAAATAACGAGACTAGAGAATGGTCTACTTAACACGAGTGTGTATAAGAAACCATGTTATAGAAATACGCTACTACATCGACACAGTATGCACCCCAGATTTGTTTTTGAAAATGTGATGAAGGGACAACTCATGAGGGCCTCAAGGCTGAATCCTACAAGCTTAGGATACACACAGGAAGTTTTGGATTTAAAGAAAAGGCTCATGGATAGACAATATAGAGATAGAGATATAGATAGAACAATCACAATGGTAGATGAACTAAGGTATAATAGGGCACGTCCCTATTTTTCTGAATGGAACGATTCAGATTTTGAGCCACTAGTTAATAATGGTGATGAGCTTAAAGAATTGAAAGTCTCTTTGTATTTTACCAGGGACGTAAAGGAAATTGAAAATATTGTAGAGAAGCATTGGGAAGTGTTAACATTAGATGAAGAAATAAATAAGCTAGTGGGAAAGAGCCCCAAATTTATTTATAAAAATAAACCCAACTTAAAGCGTATGTTATGTTATAAACCATATCTAGAGCATGCTATCTCTAATTCAGATACATTTAATACACGTCCCTGTGGGAGATGTAATCAGTGTAGGTATATAGATAGAGAAATGAAGTATACACACCCGGTTTCTCACATTGAATATAATTTTAAAACTAAAACAAACTGTAGAAGTACCCATGTTGTTTACATGGCTAGATGTGTCCAGTGCCCTGCGTTTTATGTAGGTAAGACCTCAAGACAACTGAGAGAGCGTATAAGAGATCATTTGTACCATATACATTTAGGGTCTCTAAATTATGCCCTTGCTAAACATGTTAAAAACATGGGAGATACACATTTCTTTGGTTTCAGTGTACTACAGAAGATTGAGCTTGGTTTTAGAGGGGGGAATGTGGATAACTTTTTTCAGGAATGTGAAACACGGTGGATTATATGGCTTAGAGCCGATAGACATCCTGGGCTAAATGATAAGGTACAACTACAACCACTGTTACGTAAAAGGAGGTTGATGAAATCCAGAAGCTCCATTCCTGCTAGATCAACTAGATGAATATGTTTTTTGGTTAATATATTACATATATTTATATTTTTATTAGATTTTAAATGTATTATTGAGATATTAATAGTTATAAGGAAAGTGTATCATAGAGCTTTTATGTTTTTATGTTTTTATGTTAATTAAGTTTATAGACTATATCTGATTTTATAGAATTTTCTTGAAGTATAGTAATAATACTTCACAGTGAAAAATATGTATGTGCATATACAGTCTGACAGTACTGATTAATTACTTGTATGTACTGGAATAATTGTATATGATTTTGTTTTATACAATGCATGGGAGTTTTCCTTTAAATAATGATAGAAGTGCATTGATTGGATTAATTAACCTATCAGGTGTAGCCACAAGATATTTAAACTTTGAGTGTTGGTCTAACTGTTAAAGTTTGAAAAAGCCTTTGGGTGAAAGCGCTTACTTGTCCTTTTTACAAATAAATTCTACTCTTATCTTGAAGTATACGTGGAAGTTTCTGTCTGAAATTTGCAGCTGGAAGTTTTGCAGGAGACTGTCCTATATCTTGGTGGATATTATTGGCTGACAACTCTTATTTGTGAGACTTTACATCAGACAGAGCCATTTTCGTACCTGCATGAGATACGGCTGTTTTTACTTCATTATTTTTGTTTGTGCAGGTACGCTAATCCTCCGGTTGGTTTTGGCATTATATATATATATATATATAGATATATATATATATATATATATATATATATATATATATATATATATATATATATATAGATCCATATCAGATCTATGACAGAACACTTACCCGATGACCAAATCACCGAGACCACATCACCGACGATGGTAAGTATAACTATTGCGAAACAGAATGTATTCCTTTTTCCGCAATAAAACAAAAAACAAAAATAAACATGTATATAGCAGAGGGCAGTCCCCCCTGCACCCCCTACATGCCCCCTACTTAAATATACCAACTCCAAGATGGCACTGCATTGAGGAAACAGGGATGCATCTCATTCCGCCCTACTTTTACTTACCATTGTTGGAAATGTGCTCTGTCAGTGGATCTGGTTGTCAGGTAAGTGTTCTTTTATGGAACTGATACATTGAAAAAACTAGCAGGAGACTTTCTGATAGACCCAAGGAACATTTAGCAGCCATTAGAAAAAAGGATAGCACCAATGCTCTCGGTAACCACTGTGGCAAATGCTCAAACTTCTCAGGATTTCTCTTTTTTATGTTGGTTAGTTCGCAGTGGTGCAGCGGTAGTGTTGTTACCTAACAGCAAGAGGTTCTCCCATTCGATTCTTGGCTGGAGTGTGGGGAGTGCCTTCTGTGTGGAGTCTGCACGTCCTCCCCATGGTTGGATGGGCGTTCAAAAGACATGTGTAAATGGGCATGCCTTCTTTGAAGGTTGGACATCGAACTGGCACCTCGGCATTCATTAAAAAATCTACTGTCAATCATTAGCGGACCGGAGTTCCGCTGTAGCGACCCCTAACCAGGAAAAGCCGAAAGACAAACAATAATCTTGGAAACACTTGACTTGTTTTTCAGAGACAGCAATGCCTTGCTTGAGTTGAAAGAACTCAAGTGGCAACTTTTACTGGGTGCTAACTCCACTCCAGGACTCAATAAAAGCATCAGTATTACGTGTGCTTTGTGATGGCGACATTAATCATTTGTATAAGTATGTCATTTTATAGCAATCTTGTGTTTTTTACTTGTTTTTTAATACTTATGAATTTCATTTAAACATCAGCAGCTCCGTTTAACTGTATCTATTCTAGAACAGAATTTGGAGGTGTAATTTCCTGCTGATAACTACTGATAACCAATGAATAGTCAGTTCCATTTTTTGAATGTTTATATTAGAGTGATTAAATAGTGTGCCATTTATTTTACTACATTATCATTTCTGAAGAAGTAATAATGATCAATAAAGGATGAAAGCGCTTAAACATCAGTTCAGCCTAGTAGTGTTTTTTTGTTTCTCCGTTTAACAACTAAAAGTTCTTTAGTCATAGCTTTATTTCTTTGTCAAGCCTTTATTCATTTTTTTATTGATATATATATATATATATATATATATATATATATATATATATATATTTGCAGTAAGTGCTGCATATATATGTCTGTTCACTGACTGTAACTCTGTGTTGACATACACAGACTGTGACAAGGTGCCAAAAGAAAGTAAGTTCTGAGAAAAGTTCATTATAACAGAGAGACATCACATTGCAGGTGCTCTGTGAGCATGCATGATGGATGCTATTGGTAGATAAAACAACCAAACCCTCTGTGATAGTGTACGGTGAGAATTGATGAAAGTCAATGACAATTTCATTGTCCACAATAAGCTAGTTCATCAGGTCCAATGAAAGGTCATTTATTTGGTCTCTAAAGCTCACCAGAAGGCCAGCCTTGTTTCACAGGAAATGGCCATGGGTGAAACCTTGCCATCACAAACCAGCTGACTGCCTGGGTGTCAGGCTAGATATTAACACCCAGTAGAGGCATGGATATTACTGCTGACCTGGGTGCATCTTTTTGTGTATCTGTTGGTGATATACCAGGATCATATTATCTTAAGTCAGAAGCATAGTTTAGGATCACTTATATGCTACACACAAAGAAAAGTTCTAAAATGTGATGTCTTCTCTGCAGACATTTCTGTGATGCAGACATGATGGCATACCACACAAAACAAGTGTTTTACATTCTTTACATTGTAGAAATATATAACATGGGGGAATTATTTGGTTGTGGCAATGGTATGTATTTTTAAAGTCACACATGGTAGTTTACCTGGTCTTTTTAAAAAGTGATGCAGTTAAATGGTCCTTTGCCATCGAACATGACAATACTGATGGTAATGTACATTCAGAGGGCAGAGTACCTCTTTCAACATCAATGACTGAGGAGGAAAACTACAAGCCACATTCACTGACACAGCTGCATCACTTGTGGAAGTACCAAAACTCACTTGAGCTAATTGAAAGACAGTTCATGCCCAGCACACTTTTCTCAGGTGGCATAGATATCCCCAGATGTGCACCAGTAGTGGGCAACAGGACATCCACAGAGCACAGGGACAAAAACTGGGAGCTGTAGAGATCCTACTGCAGATAGATTTCATAACAGACATTGCTTAATTACGTGCAAGGCAGTCATTTTGGCACAGCCAGATGCCACTACTGTCATAGCAGAAATTATAGTTACCCTACATGTCCAAATTAACAAGAAACTCACAGCATTTCAGTGTTTGGCCTACCTCATCAGCATGGTTCATAGATATGTCACTGTCTTCACAGACTTTAACACCCAGGGCTGAAGTATTTCCCATGGTCAGCAGTCCTCTGTGTCAAACATAGGTATAGCCCATTGTTTATCCATCCATTGTTTATGATCTGCTACCTCATCTACTCCTTCTACCGAGTGAAGTGCTGGTGAAGCACAGTACTGGTGATAGCAAAGCCATGGAGTATGAGGTATGTGGCACTATTGTCAGTGCCAGTGCATGTCGCTGCCAGTGTCACTCCATAAAGAAGACACAACTGTGGCCAGGGATGTTCACAGTCTGCATCCCTCGCTTTTTCACACACACACACATATATATATATATATATATATATATACAGGGCAAACACATATGCAAAAATTGTGCCCTTTAGCACAGATTCTGAATATACTGACAGTAATAGTGCACTGCAACTGTAATTAGAAAGTACTATCTCCTCCCTAAACAGTCTACTTATCCCCCTCAGTCCACTGTTCATGTCACATACCCCCTTCAGTATTGCTATTAATCCCCAGCCTTATCTCCAAATCCAAGCCCTTTGATGAGTCCTTCCACTAGGCTCCTTACCACCTCTATATATGATGACTACTATACCCTGCCCTCATAGCTGAGTTACATGGGTTGCTTATGTACAGCATGGCCAATCAGTACAGTATGTAGCACAGCCTAGGTTCAGATTTAATATGTTTAGTCTAATTATACCTCTAATTGTAGACTAGACATAGCCTCGTTGAGAGTGCTACAGGGTATTGTGCCCACATCTACCTTGCTTGGTCTTCCTCTGTACCCAATTCCTCAGATGACTCCTCAAATGGCACATCTCCCACCACCTACTCTGGTCTGTCTGATACAACAGTGGCTATCTGCTCCTTCTAATCATGTTGTACAGAACTGTAAAGACAGTAGATATCTTGCTACAGGTCTCTTGATTATACTGCAGTGTCAACAGAGTAATCTAGGCAATGGAAGCAGACATCCACCAGTCTGACCACAACCTTGAAGATCCTTTGAATCTATAGCAATGCGAAGCTGTATGTTGTTTCAGCCATGTTCTGTAGCTTTGTATGGGTGTCAAAAGGCATGACTTCTTGCCATATCCATTATAATCAATATGATGTATACATGTGAATTTTTTTCCTGCACAAATTGCTAGAAAAAGTTAGACATGTGCCACACATGGGATTCTTTGGAAATGCCTGGATGGGTCACAGAAACATTTTATATCACACCTGGGTCATTATACATCAACTGGTAGTTGATGGAATGGAGCCTCTTTCAAATGATGCACCTATGTCTATGCAGAATGGGTGGGTCTTTGATAGCAATTTGTGAGCAGTCAATGATGTGCAGAATCACAGTGTTGAGTTTCACCTATGCTTCAGCATCACATCTAGAAGCTGGTGTAATATTTTCAAAGCAGATGCTTGGGATACACTTAGTTTGTCCCCTTATAGTCAGTGGATGGTCCTTTTAGCAGGAATAGTCCAAGTTACACTTACCTAGGTCCACAGGGATTTTCAGTGTTCCCCACAAAATTCTATGCAAGAATATTACATGTACCAGCTGAAGTTTAGTGTTACTGCTTACATCATAAAGGTCAGCTATGTCCATGTTGTGGTGGAAGTTGCATGTTCGACATGGCTGGGTCATTTTGCTATGCAAAGGGTAACAGCACATGCCTTCTGCAGAGACACTGGTTTCAAGAACAACCTCTAATATATGCTTCTCAGCTAAGACAACAGCTACACTTCTCATCATAGTGAGGAAAATATCCTTGTTTTCCAAGAAACTTTGGTGTACAGGCTCAATGTCACCCATGAATGATTGCGCAATCCTATTAATCTTTTATACGTTTTTCATTTATCTGTCCCATTGATTACCTTCATTTGCATTCACAATCGTCTCATTAGC